>NC_060269.1:97725909-97981184 GCF_021613505.1 Equus quagga
CTTTGTTTAATTTTCTCTTGCTATTCTGTCTCATGTGAATTTAATTCGTTCTCCGGCCAGACGAACCCCCATTTGGGAAGAGGAAATGTCTTCCTCCCCTACACAGGATTCAACATTCATTTATAATAAAAATTAAAAAGCTCTCAGAAAACTAGAAATAGAGGGAAATTCATCAAGCTAATAAAAGACATCTATGAATAACCCATAGCTAACATTATACTTCATGGTGAAAGACCCTAAGATTAGGAACAAGAAAAGGATGTCTGTTCTCACCGTTCTTATTCCATATTTTACTGTTTGTCTGGGGTTGACTGCAAAAGGTACAAAAGAACTTTTAGGGGTGATGGAAACGTTCTATATTTTGATTGTGGTATGCTATATGGTCTATATGATGCGGGGTCAGTGAGCCAAGGAGTCCAAAGAAAGATTTCTTAGACTCTTAAGATTCTAGCAGTAGTGTTCTTTTATTTAGAGAGTAGAATAGCACGGGGACAGGACCCATGGGCAGTCAGAGCTTCTGCTGCTGCCGGCATGGGGACAGGACCCATGGGCAGTCAGGCTGCTGCGTGGGGACAGGGCCCACGGGCAGTCAGAGACGCTGCTGGCATGGGGAGCTGCTGCTGCTGACGCTGGCATGGGGACAGGACCCATGGGCAGGCAGAGCTGCTGCCGGCATGTTGCTGCTGCTGCTTCTGCTGCCGCTTCTGCTGCAAAGTTGGGTGGAGAGTAAGGCTAAATTTAAGGCATAGGTATGTGAGTTATCTCTTTACAAGGCAAAGAATATGTAAAAAAGTTAAAATGATGTCAGTGCCCATTTGGTCCGGCCATTTGGCGGTCCCACAAATTTTAGATAAGAATCAAACCGGATTGAGTAAATGGCAGAAGTTACCGCTTGAATTTTATCCTCAGCTAAAGACAAAGGAGGATTTGTTGGGGGGGCGGGGGTCAGTTACATGAGGTTGCCAGACAGTAACCAACTTAAGTTCTTGCCTCTGGCACTGACTAAGAGTTTCTAGAGATAAGACCATCCTCCTTCCTGCAACAGAAGGGAAGCATCTTCACAGATAGAGGTTTTCCTTAGAAATGTAAATCTTTCCCATCAAAGGGACAAGCAAATTCCACTCCTTGGAGCCTGAATCTCATCTGTAGTTTTAAAACTAACCAGCCTAAAAATCCTCATCATAAACCGTTTTAAAATTAAGCAGCCTAAAAATCCTCATCATATACATTTATCAAAACTTATCGAGTTGCACACTTAAAATGGGAACATTTTATTGTAT
This sequence comes from Equus quagga, assembly GCF_021613505.1. Lineage (NCBI taxonomy): Eukaryota > Metazoa > Chordata > Mammalia > Perissodactyla > Equidae > Equus > Equus quagga. The sequence continues at coordinate 97,727,190 of NC_060269.1, forward strand.
GTAAATTATACATCAATTAAAATTGGTAAAACACAGTTCTTAAACATTTGTTGATTCTCTTTAGATGTAATCCATCTAATTCTAATCTTTTCTAACTCTAAAATCACATCGATTTTCCATAATTAATTTGGCCACTAGAGGGAACCCATATTTCATGAAACCAAGAGCTTGGTAATGATTCAAAAAGCACGTTGTCTATGGATGTAAATGCACAGAAAAGAATAATAAATATGAAAAGTTTTCATTACCAGATTTGTAAAAAATTAGTAATAAAATTTGGTAAAACTTTTTCTATCCATAATAATACAGAAAATAAAAATGTTACTTGTGGAAGAGACGAAGCTCCTTTCGTTAGTGCATTTAAATAGTGGACTCGATCTTGACTTTCATCTAGATGTTGTGGGTCATTTAAACATAACCTTGGAATTTCTTTTTAAAACATAACTTATATTTTTGGTTATAAAAGTAAAATATGTTCATTATAAAACACTTCAAAGTTATGGAAAAGCTGAATGAAAGAAGAGAAAGAGGAAGAGGAGAAGAAGAATCAGAAGCTCTACTGTTGTTGCCATCCTCACAGTCTGCAAATAAGAATGCTGCCAATATGTGTGTGTATTGTCCCAGGACTTTTACTGTACACATTGTTTTTACTTGATTGTAATCCCATATAACACAATGTTAGAATTGAACCACTATATGATATCTTAGCCATGAAAATGAAGTACAAATTAAATATTTACACATAATATGGAATGTTAATAATTACATTAACAATGTTCCTTTGAAGTGTTTTCTAATAGTACTCAACTCAAAAAGTTATAATAAAAGCTTTTTAATATTTAGTAGTCACATTAAATTGTCCATATTTCTTTGGTGGCTCTACCTCTCTTCTGCAGGAAAATCTAATTGAGTCATTACAACTGGAAAGGGATGGGCAGTGGGTAGCAAAATCCTTTTTCCTTATCCTAAATAATCTCTACTTAAGTTTTTAGAAGAAAAAAATATAATGTATGAACAGGAAAACATCTCAGACAAAAAGAACACTTTTTGGAGGCCAGCCCGGTGGCACAGCAGTTAAGTGCGCATGTTCCGCTTCGGCGGCCCAGGGTTTGCTGGTTCAGATCCCGGGTGTGGACATGGTACCGCTTGCCATGCTGTGGTAGGCATCTCACATATAAAGTAGACGAAGATGGGCATGGATGTTAGCTCAGGGCCAGTCTTCCTCAGCAAAAAGAGGAGGATTGGTGGCAGATGTTAGCTTAGGGCTAATCTTCCTCAAAAAAAAGAACACTTTTTGAATTATTCACATATTGGGCTTATGGTGCATTTCTAAGGAAAAAGAAACTGTACATACATTCCAATTTAGCTTTACCTTGCCACATAACAATAATGTATTCGTGTTTAAGTAGAAGAGACAATGAAATGGATGATAAACCCTAAGTTTTGAGCCTTGTTTGTGAAATTACTTGTACTTTTATTAAAATCCATTAGGCACAAGTGAGTTATATGTAGACTTTAACTGATGGAGGGGATAAAAGGAAGAGAGTTAATATGAATGTTAACAGTTATTTTAAAAATAAACAATATTTACTAATATTTACTGAAAACTTATTATTTTCCTGGTACTATAGGTATTGTGTTACATGAATTACCTTTTCTTTATTTAATCTTTACAAAGCTTTATAAAGGTTTAAGGGTAATTACTATTTTCCTTCTAATTTTACAGATACAGAATTTGATACTCTTTATGTTATGGTAAAGACAGTGTTTTACTTATGAATATACAAATACAGTGATTTTTAAATTTAACTTAATAACTATTTATTCAGGGCATACTATCTACCTATATCAATAAGCTGACAATGGATTAAATTATCTGTACTCATTAAAAATGGCTTAAACATCCATTCTAGATTTTTAATACTTTCAATAAAATATGATTGCACACTCACTGTCGCGATATCTAAAGAGCTCAAGACACGACCTCAGCACTTAAAAAAAATAATAATAACAACAAAAAAAGAAAAGTCAAATGAGTGGGATATGGAATCAATAATCAGTATTTGATATTGATAACAAATACCTTGGAAGATGTAGCTTAGTATGTGAGTTTGTAGACTGCCAACTGAATACCACAAATAAGCAGAAAGACACTAAGTCACTTTTGCTGTTGGACCAGAGGGGTCTCATCTGCATGGAAGGCCTGCTTCCAAGGGAAAAAGGGAGGTACTGAAGTGAGCATGCCTGACTCATTCTTTCCAAATAAGATAAGTTACTTCTCTTCTGGACAGAATCATAAAAAGAGCTAGTGAAGACTAGGAATGCTATGCAAATTGAGCTAGTTCAATTTAAAAAGACACATGAGGAGTGGAAATGTATTCTCCCCATAGATATTTCTAAAATATTAAAAATAACAGGAGCACCAACCTACACATATAACAGTGATGCGGGATCGGTGAGCCGAGGAGTCGAAAGAAAGATTTCTTAGACTCTCAAGATCTGGCAGTAGTGCTCTTTTATTTAGAGAATAGTGTGGAATAGCATGGGGACAGGACCCATGGGCAGTCAGAGCTTCTGCTGCTGCCGCTTCTGCTGCCCCCGCTGGCATGGGGACAGAGCCCATGGGCAGGCAGAGCCGCTGCTGCTGCCCCCGCTGGCATGGGGACAGGATCCATGGGCAGTCGGAGCTTCTGCTGCTGCCGCTGCCCCGAACTGAGGGCTGGGGCCAATATTTAAGGCATAGGTGTGTGTGAGTTATCTCTTTATTAGTGCCCGTTTGGTCTGGCCTTTTGGTGGTCCCACAAATCAAACCGGATTGAGTAAATGGCAGAAGTCACCGCTCAAATATTATCTTCGGCTAAAGACAAAGGAGGATTTTGGGGTGGGGGGTCAGTTACATGAGGTTGCCAAACAGTCTTCAAAGATAAGGCCATCCCCCCTTCCTCCTGGCTCAGAGAGGGAGGCATCTTCACAGACAGAGGTTTCCCTTAGAAATGTAAATGTTTTCCCAACAAGGGGCAAACAAATTCCAGAGAGGGAGGCATGAAGATTTCCTTTACAAATGCAATTGTCTCTGATCAAAGGGCAAACAAACTCCACTCTTTGGAGCCTGCTTCTTATCTGTAGTTTGAAAAGTAACCAGCCTAAAAATCCCCATCATAAACTGTTTTAAAATTAAGCAGCCTAAAAATCCCCATCAACAGGAGCCAAAGTCAGCACCATGCCTAATGGTAGAACAAAAGAAGAAATGACCTAAAAGGCTGAAATTGAGACAGTGATATCTAGAACCACCACTATAATGTAACAGAGTTTGGGACATGCTAGACAATGCAATTAGACAAGGGAAAGAAATGAGATGCAGTAATTAGAGCAAAAAAAGCGAAAGACTAGAAGCACCCTAATTATATATACACGAAACTTCTTAAATAAATAATGATACATTTTAACAATAAAATAGTATGTCTCACATCTCTCTACCTCCAGGGAAATATACAAAAATATTCATTGAAATTGAACATTCACCAAAACATATTTTACACAAAGCACGCAAGATGCAGAACAGTGTGCATGGTATTGTCCCATGCGTACCACAAACATATATGCAGATTTATGTATAGGATATTTTTTTCAAGATACTCACAGAAAATTGGTAATCCTAATGGGTTCTGGGAAGGAGAAATGAAGATCTGGAGTGGGAGGCAGAGGTTGGTGTTTTTTTTTACTGTATAACCCTGTGGAATTTTTGTGATGTGCACATATTTTTTTCTTGAATAAATAAGTATAACCAGTTTACCTACTTGAGGGTATAAGTTCATCTGAATGGTTAACAGCAGGCTGAGTAAAGTGCTGATGGAATGATCATAAAGATAGTTAGGAATTTGGATCTCTTTCTGCTAGCGGAGTATTAAATTTTGAAAGTCTCAAGGAAGACTGGCACAGCTCTTGGGGCAACTAACAGTGTTTTGTGTGTTTTGAGACAAATTGTGAGAATAAATAATAAGAATCTTTATAAGGAATCAGATGAGTAAGCCACTTATTAAGGATTGAATTTGTTCCCCTTAAAATTCGTATGTTGAAGTCAACCCTCAGTACCTCAGCATGTGACCTTATTTGGAGACAGACTATTTAAAAACGTAATTAAGTTAAAATGAGGTCACTAGGGTGGGCCTTAATCCACCGTGACTGGTGTTCTTCTAAGAAAAGGAGATTAGGACATAGACACATACAGTGGGAAGACCATGTGAACATATATGGAGATGGCCACCTGAAAGCCAAGGAGAAAAGCTTCAGAATAAACAAACCCTAAGGACGCCTTAATCTTGGACTCCTGGTCTCCAGAACTCTGAGAAAATAAATTTCTGTTGTTTAAACCACTTAGTCTATGATACTTTGTTATGGCAGCCTGAGCAAACTAATGCACCACCTAAGCCCAGAGATGTTGGCTATAGGTGATAGACAGCCACTGAAGAATCTCAGGTAGAAGAATGACCTGATAAGATCTGCTCTTCACAACAATCACTTTGCAACGAGTAAGACTGACTGGCTGGCATGGACAGGCTGGAGTCTGGGAGACAAGTTAGGAAGTTACATAAATGATCCTGTCAAAGCTGATGAAAGGCATAATTAAGGCAATTTCACAAGGAAGAGAGAGGGGGAGTTACAGATGAGAGTGGTTACAGAGGGTAGAAATGGCAGGACCTAGAGCCCAGGTGGATACAAACCAGAGACAGAGAGTCCATCTGTGATGAAACCCATGCCCTGGCTTAGGCAGCTGAGTGAATTGTTTATAAAGCAAACTGGAAAAACAGAGGAGCAGTGGGCTCTCCATGTGAACTCTGGAGGGGGCTAACCAAATTAGAGTGGTTACATGTTAACATTGACAGCAAAGAGAAAACGCAGAAGATAGACATCACTCCAGATTAAGATCATAGCACCTGGTGATCCAGGGAAGGGAGGCTGCTAGAGCTGGCAAGGAGGAGCAGTCAGGATGTCTTAGATGGCCCGATGAATTGCCACATCATGGGGAAGAAATGCACTTCACCCAGAAATACACAGTGGGTCTCGTTCTGGAAGTTATAAGTCTCAGCATTCCCAGAAGCTGGGTGCAACCGGGGTGGAGCTGGCCTTGTTAGCTGAAGCGAAAGTAATGGAAGACAATAGAGAGACTCCTGGCACCAGGCCTTGGCTCTGCCCTTTACAGGTTTTATAACCTTGGGCAAGTCAATTGATTTCTCTTTGCCTCATTTCCTTTTACCAGCAAATCAGGGTGAAAATGAAGTGATTGTTATTATAACACATTAGCTACTTAATACTTAGAGGACTCAGGAAAAGCCTCCTGGAGGAGGTGATTTGTAAACTAAGAGCTAAAGAATAAGTAAAAATTAACCAGATGAATGGGCTGGGAGATGCGGAGAAGAAGAAAAATGTTCCAGTTAGAGGGAACGGCATCTGTACAACCCTGAGCCAAAACAAAAAATGGTATTTTCAGAGAACCAAGAGGTAATTTGATACAACTAGAGCATAGGGTTTCATAGGAGTGAAGTGAGGAAATCTAAATTGTAAGCAGTTAAGTAATTTGCTCAAGGTCACAAAACTAATAATTGTCTGATACATGAATTGAGCATGTCTGCACCAGAACTTGCATTTAAACTATTAATTGTGTACAACACCATATAATGAGAAGGCCATTACCAAAGGTAATACAGGCATAATATTTCTCAGTGGGTCTAGGTAACAGAGTGAATATTTGCTTGAGCTTAAATAGAAAAATCAAGGTGAGAATGTCGGAAGGAGAGTCATTAGGAATACAGAATTAGGCCACAAAAGTGAGGAAGCCAAACTTAGTCAAATAACTCATTGGACAATCTACCAACCCTTTGTTCCACTACTAGTCCTACAGAAATGTAGAAACTACCTCAAAACGGATTTTGTGACTAACACAAAACAAAATTTTGATGATTAGTTTTCTTTTGTAAACTTGCTTACTACTCACTAAATAGAAAGTGAGCTCTGAAAAGCCGCAATAGTTGTGTTTATTTTACAAAAACAAAATGAAACAAAACCCAGATCCAGATCAGTTCAGTTTATAATGGACTTAGCAGCTGGGTGAATTGTGTCACATACTATCCGGAGACTGGATGAACTAGTCTGTCTATGCCTCTTTCATGGAGCGTTGACGCATAGAAGATTTATTACACTAATTTATTATAAGATCTCCTCTTTGTCCTCTGTATACTGTTTTCTTATGAGGTGGCAAGGTGTGGAATTATTTTGTTTGTCTTGCTTGTGATTTGTTGGGATTCCTGAATCTGAGGCTTGTTGTCTCTGATGGCCATGGAGGTGCATCAGTCAGATCTTCCTCCAGCAGAACCTGCTGCAGGAGCTCAGTTGATGTCCTAGTGTGGCAGCTGGCTTAACAGTACACCTTTTATTGGTGGTGTTCCCATCTTGATATTGTCTCTGTGCACTTCTCTGCTGGCCTTCCAGCCACCTCCCAAATGCATACTTGCTCTTCAATCCTTGTCTCAGAGTTGGCTCTCATTATCCCATTTCCACCCAATGACCTGTCAACTGGGCTTGAAGTTGAACTTCTAGCAACAGTGTGTTGGAGTTAAAAGATTTCCCCCAAAGGTACAGGGGAATTTTGCTCAAAATTTCTCTTAGCTAATATACCTATGTTTTGATCTGCATAAGACAACTGATAACCATTTTATTCATTTACATGTTTAGTAGGAATAATTGTAACAGATCATGCCACATTACATAAAAGGTATAGTCGCAATTCATTCAAAACTATGGCAGGACTTTTGTTTAAATATCAATCTACTTGAGAAGAAAAGTGTTTGCTTCAAGACACCTTGCCATGTGTTCTGTCTTTAACCTTTTTAAGATCATTGGCCATACCATCCTCAGGAGCCAAGCAAATTGATTTTCCATCATTCAATGTGACTCAGAAAGGAGAAAATTTGGATTGGTAAAAATGGGAGTGCTACCTTTAGAAAAAATGGTTCATAAATTCTGAAGTGATTTAATGTTATTTATTGGGTTTTTTAAAACAACTACAAAATATATGTATTTCAAAACAAATTTGTCTCAGATAATACAGTAACCACATATTTAGTATGCAATGTTCTGTGTGTACTACCAAAATTTTCCACCATTAACTATGAATAATGTCAGTTAAAATGTAAGAAAGGACCTTTTCAACAATAAACTAATCAGAAAGCATTTATAACTATGTCTGTAATATGTCCATAATACATGTAATTCTATGTACAAGTCTCTATGTTGTTTGTTAATCTACACATGTATCTCCCAAGCTGCCACCATAGAATATTTACCGTATATTGTTCAGCATTATATCTCTGGCAGTCTTTTTGGTCTATTTTTGTTTGTTTGTTTCTTCTCCTTTTAACATCTGCTTAAGATCTCATTTATTATTGAGTAGGGAGAGCATAGTTGTCCAAATCACAAGGAATGTGTTCTGTGTGCCTATTTAAGTTCCCATTTATATTAATTCTGAAGTTTTCAACTGCTCTTCACAGACCACAGGGCTCTACCTGTATCTGCAGGATTCCTCAGAAGTTCGCTAGGTTCAGACATGACCATTTCACCATAGTTTCTACTCTGTGTGGAAATTCCAGGATTTAAAAATAATGTAATTCAATATTCACTTGTGATTTAGAAAGAAATTGTTAATTTAGATATTATTAATTAAATTTAACTTAAAGAATTGATTGAGAAATTAAGATGAAATCTTTAACCTCATAAAGCTATAAAACATCTACACTAGATCCTATACTTAGTGGTGAAATATTTAAGAGGTTTGTTGAGAACAAAACAAGAGTACCTGCTATCATCATTTTCATTCAAGTTTTACTGAAAGTTTTAACCAGTGCAATAAGGCTAGAAAAAGATGTAAAAAATTATAAATGGAAAAACAAAACTGACATTAGTAGCAGATGACATAATTGACTATGTAGAAAATGCAAAACAGTTTACAGATGCATAATTAGAAGATTAATGGATACAAAAATAATATACAAAAATCAGAAAAGCAGTTTTAAAGATACCATTTATGATAGCATTCAGATAAAAAGTCTCTAGACATAAGTTAAATAAGGAGCAAGAAGAAAAGAATTTAAATGTTATTTCAGGACCTCAATTTATAGACTATGTGAAGTGCAAAAAATGGAAGATTTACTATTTTAAAGATGCATCAACCACCCCTACTCAAACTGATTTATAAATTCAATGCACTTTTGCCCCAAATTCTCATATTGACAAGCTGATTCGAAGGTCTGAGAAGAGCTAAGACATTGCTGAAGAAGAAGAGTAATGTTGGGGAACTTGCCTTTCTACTTATCAAGAATTTTTTATAATGCTATAATAATTAAGATGGTATGACGCTGGTATAGAGATAAACATATTGACCAATGAAGAAAAAATTGGAGCCCAGAAACAAACCTGTACATATAACATTATCTTGATTTATGGCAGAGATTGGAAAATGATGGGTTTTTTAAATAAATGATGCTGGGGCAATTGATTATCCGTATATGAAAAATGAAATTGAATTTCAACCTCACACTGTAGAGAAAAATGAATTTTGGGTTCTAAAAGTAAAAGACAAAAGTATCCAATTTTTAGAAGGCAATATAAAAGAATATTTTTATGATTTTGAGAATAGAGTAGCCATAAAAAAGTTACATTACAAAAAACTTATTTTAAAAAACACTGCAGATACAAATTTTTGTCACATATATAAATGGCAAATGATTGGTATGCAAAATGTATGTTTTTAAAAACACTGATGAAATAGCAAATAGCATAACAGAACAAATGTGCAAAAGAAATAAAATTTCACAGAGGAACAAATAGAAATGGCTCATAAGCATGAGAAAGATATTATTTGTAACAAGGGAAATGCAAATTAAAACCACAATAAGATTCCATTATATAGTAATTTGGCAACAATTTAAAAAGTCGGACAATTCCAAGTGTTGACCAGTAGGTGGAGAAAGAGGAACTTTCATGAATTGCTTGTGGGTGGAATAAATCAGTACAACCATTTGGAAAACAGTATTATTTGGTGAAGTTGAAGATGTGTATACCCCATGACTCAATAATTCCCCTCCTACATATACATCCTGGAGTATCTTTTACACATATAGCCGGAGACCAGTACAAAAATGTTGAGAGCTGCATCGTTCATAATAGCAAAACTGTAAGCAACCCAAAGTTCCACCCAACCGTGGACCACAAAATAAATGTCGGTGTTAGCATAAAATGCAATGGCAGTCATCTGTAAAAATGAATCTGCCTAGATTAAACTCACAAACTTATTGTTGAATGAGAGAATTAAGTCATATTTATACATCATCTCATTTATTCAATGTTCAAAAATCAACAGAACTAAAGAATTAATTGTTTAGCATTTCATTCATAGGTGGTATATTTATAAGGATAAGTGACAAATTGACACTGAGTTAAGATAAAGTTAAGGGGTATGTGTGTGAGGAAGAGTGACAAGGAAGGAGAGGAACGAGATTTGAGAGGAGTATAAAGAATGCTTTCTGTATCCTGATAATGTTCCGTGTCTTGGACCTGGAAGTGAGCATAGTTAAGTTTGTTACTGCTCCTAAAGCTGTACATGTATGTATGTATGTACACACACACTTATAATATACATATGCATACATATATTGTACAACCTTTTATATTGTATACATAAAACATATATACGTATGTTTTTATAAAATATTTTTTGTACAATCTTTTATATCTATAACATACACTGTATTGTGCAATTTAAAAAGATTTTTAAATCTGCTAAGTCATATTGCATCTTTTGAATGTCCTCTATTCGAGTATGTAAGAGACTTCCAAATAACCCAGAATTATCCATGTCTCATTATTGTTGACCATGTATCTTTGCTTATTGTGGATATTCTTTGACATCAAAATTAAATCTACACATTCCAGTTCACACATTACTCATGTTGCTATGCCTGTATTTGGGTGGTTTTTTTTTTTTTTTTTTTTTGAGAAGGTATATGGCAGTTTCTAGAATGGGACCTTGAAGACTGAGCAGTTGTTTCCTGTACCATATATGAATAATGCCTGTAGAGGAGCAGAATTTGCCACCCTAAAATATGTCTCTTTGGCATAAGGTTTATTTTAGCCTGATTATTTTTAAAAAACTGCAGAAAACCAAGTAGAAGTTACCTTTTTATAAGAGACACTTATATGTGTAAAGAAAATCTCCATCTGTAAGGGTGTTTCCCATGCTGTACCAGGAAGAGAGGGATGACCTTGTCTCTAGAAAGTCTTAATGCAGAAGGCAAGGACTTAAGTCTGCATAACAGCCTTACCCTTAAGGGTTTACTGTGCTTTTCCTGATAACCTTCCATAACTGACTCTCCCCATCCCCCAAATCTTTTTTGTCTTTAGCTGAAGATGGTATTTAAGGTGGTGGCTTCAACCATTTTGGCAAGTTACTCAGTTTTCCTGGGTCTCTCCCATGTATACAGGAGATAAACATGCTATTGAACTTCTGTTAGTTTTTCTCCTGTTAATCTGTCTCATGTCCACTTAATTCTTACACCAGCCAGAAGAACCTAGAAGAGGGGGAGGAAAAGTTTCTTCCTCCCTGGCATGCCCAAAGTCTTGGTCTCCTGTAGTCTCAGTCTAGTACATTTTGTAAGCATTTCAGCTCTGAAAATTCCACTATCAGAGGCTCGTATTTCTGCCCCCATGATTCCTGCTTACATGATTTCTTTTCAGCTACAGCAAGAAGCTTCAGGTATCAACTGGACATTTTCAATAAGTTTAGGAGAAATAAAAATAAATGTGAATGTCTGAATACACTGGTATTGCAAGTCTTGGCTCTCACGGCATCAGCTATGTGAGATAAGTACAGCAAAACCCAGAGTGAAGATAGAGACACCCATACTTCCTTACTCTTAGTTTAATATTTTAAATCAATGTCACAGGCCACAATATTGGATTAACAATTCAACACTGATAGAAATAATTAAGGAAAATTTATGAAAGACCAATTATTTGCCAATATCATAATAAACGTGCATTATTGACCTGCTGCTATGGAACTGTGTTAGACATACTAGACCAAAAATCCATTCCTTGAGGTCTTTATTGCATCAGGAAAGCCTATATAAGCATAAAATAAACTGGTTAACTCAGTGAAAATCTGTTAATATGATAGTTAGATGTGAGATCTCCGTTAAATATATAATTCCATCTGCTAACCAACATTAAATAAACATCCTAGATTGATTTGCAGTAATATTACTACTGTCATCCCTAAAAGAGAAGTACAAAACATTGTAGTCAGTATTTCAAGGTAATTAAATAGATTTTGTTCTGCCTCAACATGGAGTGCTTCAACACTTGACAATCTGAATGTATGTCCTAGTTTAATTTTAGATATTTTACAATTTTTGTTCTGCTTAAAGCCAAAATAAAATCTCTTTAGATCTAGTTTCTCTTTCATGAAAATTTCCAATGGATAAAAGGAAAAGATAAAAATGTTTGTGCAATCTCAGTAGGCATCTCTGATTTCAAATTTTGATTCAACACAGTGTTCTTTACATAGCGCAATCTCGATATTAGTTTCTATTGCTTGTTCCCTCCTTGTTGAAGAATGAAGGAAGCTTATCAAAGAGGCATTTGTCAGTTACTGGCCAATAAGGAAGTATAGAATTTATTTTTCCAGTTTGTTTTATTTGGGAGGGATGGAAAGTACAGAATTTAATAGATTTGTTAACAGAGATATGAACTTTTTTCCTTATTATTCCTCGGGGTGGAAATATGCAACTTTAGAGGATCCAACACCATTTTCACTTGATGATTATTTTAAGTATATTGTCACGAGAAAGTCTGTGCATCTTTTCACAAACCATGTTTGTGCAGAACAGGAAGTTAATATGCTTTCATGTTATCTTTGCTTTTTATGTCCATTTGCACGATCATATTTAATTTCTTGATGGAATCTGCCATCTATTGATAAATTAATAATTCTTGTCCTGTCAAGAGTAGTATTAGCATGTTTTTTCTGAATCAACAAATCAAACACTTTAACTGAATAATTAATACAATTATTGATACAGTGTCACTGTACACATAACCTCAATAATCAGAATATCTCATTTGCCTTCACAAAGGGAGATACCATTGAATTGTATCTATAAAGATGAATAAAAGCTCAGTGTACAGAGAAAAAGCTGGTAAATGTTGTAGACAGACTCATGCTCCAAGAAGTGCAGCTTTGTGACAGGGAATGGCACATGAGGGAAAAGTCTCAACATGCAATAAGATTGAATGACTTTGCAACCTTCAATTGATTGCTGGGTTCTTGGCCTTTACACCAGGCAAAAAGTGCCACAATGAATTAGAAACACTGTTCAGACACAATCTTATCTCCTTGAGTCTCATTTCACTGTGTACCAAGTGGAGGTGATCAAATTGTGTGTTGTCAGTATTTGAGGCCACGATGATGATAATAAGGAAATATATAACAAACATAATAAAAAACGTTTGAAGAATCAAAAGAAAGGAGCAGTTTCTAACCTGAAATTATAGTTTAGGATTTAACAGAATTAAAATTAGTTATTCTGGAATTTGTCAAAGTGATCATGGTTAGATTTCCAGGGATATTCACTTTTAAACACGGATCTCTAATTTGAGACATTTTGTTACCAAACCTGAAGAGAGTTCGCTCACCCGTTGCACAGCAAGCCAGTCTCTGACACTGGGTGTGGTGGAAGAAAGTAGGAATTTTATTTTTGCACAGCGCTGAGTAAGGAGAGAGGGCAGCTAACGCTGAAATCCCAAACTCCCCGGAAAGCTAAAAGGAAGGGTTTTTATTTGGGGTTTTAGGTAGGGGAGGGGGAGCATATGGCCTTGCTGGTCAGCTGTATCTCTTTGTGGGGAGGAGATAATCCAGGTGCTTGTCCTTGACGGTGTCTGTCTCCATGGAGGATAGTGGATTCTGGAGCCAGGAAGCCAGAGAGTAAGCAGGGAATGAGTATTTTGGTTTTAACACCGTATATGCTGGGTTTAATGTGGGGAAACTGATATCAGAGTCGATATCACTTTGACTCAATGCCAGATTGATAGTATATTTAATTTGTGAAGAATTCTAGGCTCTTAATACTCTAAGTGGTCAAAATATCAGGGTTTTTTTTTGTTTGCTTTTTTGCTGAGGAAGATTACCCCTGAGCTAAAATCTATGCCAATCCTCCTTTACTTTTTATGTGGGTCGCCACCACAGCATGGCTGACTAGTGGTGTAGGTCCACGTTCGGGATCTGAACTTGTGAACCAAAGCTGCCGAAGCAGAGTGTGCTGAACTTAACCACTAAGCCATGGGCCAGGCCCCAAATTCTCAGGTTTTTAAAATACCCAATTATATTACCATGATCTTCCAGCTGATCTGGGAGCTATACAAGTTTGTAAGTTACACTAAATTCTCCATTTTGAACTGTATCTCATCCTTCCCTCTTCAAAATAATTATTTATTCTGACATAGACATCATACACTGTACTAATAGTAACAACCATTTGTTGAGTATTGCTTTATGCCAGTACTATTCTATGTACTTCTGTTGTATTATCTTGAAACCTGACAACACTACATGGACTGTTTTTATCTTACGAATGAGGATACCGAAACAAAGAAGAGGTAAGTACTTTGGCAAAGTAACAAAAAGAGGAAGAGATTTTCTTTTTCTTTTAAGTGTGTTTGGCCACAATGCCCAACTTTAATTCAAAATATTCTATATGTCAAAGTGGCATATTTTGGAGTGGCCTACCCTGAGCCCCATCAAAGCCACCAGGAGCCAGTAATGGCAGCAGTAATAGCAGGGTGCCCCCAAATAACTTTCCTTTAGCCCACACTGCAGTGGCTCATAGTGTGGGATCTGTAGAAGAATCCTGAGAAGCAGGGGGAAATGGTGGTTACACAATGTGTTCAAAGACAATACTGGAGGCAGAGTCAACGCACAGGCCTCTCTGATGGTCATGCGAAATGAACTGATGTTCAAAAACCTTGTTTCTCTTTCTTGTTTGGTATTTAGATAGCTCTATGAGGACACTGAGTTAGGTGGTTCTGTGCACTGATACGTTTTGTGACCCACTGGGCAGACTTCTCTGAGCTCTAACTTGCTGCTATCGGTCCAGGTCCATTTAATCTGTTCACAACTGCCCATAATACCATCTCATTTTCTTTTCATAGGACTACTAAAAGTAAACGGTACAATCCCAGCCAGCTGTCACTATCCCTCTGAAGGCAGAATATAAAATGTTTCCAAAGGGGTTCCACACACACAGGTGAAGATAAGGTCTTGGATGTGGGCTGATGGATTTAAAGTGCTAGCACAAAGGCCTTTGCCTCAGGCTCTGCTTTATGGGAAACTTAGGATAAAACAGAACTCTTAGCTTAAAATTTTTCTGTTCCAGCAGAGAAAACATTGCTCTGTCTTGCTATTACAGAATGTCTATCTCTCCTCTCTCTCACATCCTGTCAATTTCTGGAAGTCTCTAGAGGATATCTTAAAAGAACTCTCAAATAAATAAACAGAGCAGGATCATACATCATTCCTTTTCTTCTGCTCTGGCTTGTTTGTCCAGGAAACCTCAGGCACTGCTGCCATTATTATTTCTTGATGGCTTTGATGAGGCTCAGGGCAGGCCACCCCAAAATAGGCTACTTTGGCAAATTGATTATTTTGAATTAAAGTTACTTAAGAAACAGCTGGTACAAGAAGAACACTCTGACCTTCCTCTATGTTCTCCTGAAAACAGGAAATAAATGTCTCATGTGAAAGGTACCCTCCCTACACCAGGAGGTAGAGAGACATCCTTAACCCCAGGGATAGGGAATTCAGGGCCATGAAGGCTATGCAAACAACTCTGCTTAGTTTCTTCGCTAATTGGTATCTAAGTCTAAGTTTCTTTGTCTTGTCAGTTTTTCACAAATTTATTGTTTCCTTGTCTAAGCTGCCTGTTTTGGTCATTTCTTTGGGGTCCCATATCTGTGAGACTTCTATATGTATGAATTGAATTTGTTTCTCTCCTGTTAATCTGTCTTATGTCAATTTAATTATTAGGCTATCCAAAGAAACTAGAAGGGTAGAGGACAAATTTTTTCTCCCTGACAGCTTCTCAAAGTTGTATGGTCATACTTTGTCACATTGTTCCAAGACTTATTTGCTAACACAGAGAACACTTTCCTGCCCTCATTAACTTGTGACCATCCTCTCAAATAGCCCTGTCCTCCACTTCCTATCTTGATGTTCCCAATGGACTGCTGCCTTGTACTCTAAAGTCTCACAGACAACTTAACGTGATACCCATTCTTGCCGTTTCTGCTTTTCCAGGAATGCATTGAAATCTACAAGA
Source organism: Equus quagga (assembly GCF_021613505.1). Taxonomy (NCBI): domain Eukaryota; kingdom Metazoa; phylum Chordata; class Mammalia; order Perissodactyla; family Equidae; genus Equus; species Equus quagga. The sequence continues at coordinate 97,742,612 of NC_060269.1, forward strand.
GCAAGCCAGAGGACCAATGATAAATGTAGACCCAGAACTTCCTCTTACTCTTCTGGTCATTCATGTATTCATGTCTTCCCCCCAGTTATGTAATAAATACATTTTGGTTTACTTTGAAGATTTCTAGTAGCAGTGTAGAGAAAGTACCTAAATCTGCTTTTATTTAACTTAGGAACATTAACCGTGGTCATATATATTGAATTTTATCCAGTGTTGGTACCATTTGGTTCCTCCCACAATCTCCAACTCTCCTTCTATAGTATGTACGTCTCATTAGCCTAATGAAAATGCTTTGAACACTGAAATTTAAATCTCATGTAGAAGCCTGGATAATGGTTCCCCAAAAATGTCCTTGTCTTTATCCTCAGAACTTGTGAATATGTTACCTAACATTGTAAAAGGATCTTTACAGATGTGACTAACTTAGCATCTTGCAATGGGAAGATTGTCCAGATTATCTTGAATAGGCCTTATAAAATCACAAAGATTCTTATGAAAGGGATACAGAAGGAGTAGGACTCAGACAGAAAGTGATGTGACAAAGCAGAAGGAGAGAAAGAAAGAGATAGGAAGAGGCTATGCTGATAGCTTTGAAGATGGAAGAAGATGGCCATGAGGTACAGAATTATCACTGCAAATAATCCATAATCAGTCTATAAATCAAAATTGGGGTGAGTGTATTATATGAGCTATCTTTGATAACTATAGCCTGGAAGTGACCTTCACAAAGAAGGAAGAACTCCAAAGAAGCAGGGTATACAGAATGGTTACATACTGTCTTAGGACAAGGAACATACATCACTTATGACAGAAATCTCTCTTACTACAGTCATGAGATGTTTACTGGCACAGCAGGTCAGTGGTCACAAGGTGAATACAGCAGGTCAGCGGTCATGAGATGAGCTAGAGCAGGTTGGTAATTAATCCTTAGTTTCTGGGAAGAAATGCTTATCCTTAAAGAAATCCTTTTATGGGGAAAGGCAACCTCCCTATCTTTAAGGGCATCATTCTTGGCTTTAAGACATTGTGTTTAAAGCAGATGTATGATGCATGTTCAACAGTCCATGTCAGGCCTTTCTGGAAAGACAAGGTCAGGTCAAATAAGTTTTAAACCAAATGGCTTCCTCATTTACTCCCATATATACTATTGATCTTCATTATTTCAACATTTTTCCCCTTTTGATCAATAATCCTCAACTCAATGTGAGAATACACAGATCATTACTAAGATATTTATATCCTTAAGACAGTGGTATTTGACCCTCAAAGGGTCCCTTAAGAAGAGGAAAGTAACCTTGCGACCCATGAACTGTTTTCACAGGATAAGATTTTGGACATATAGTATAATGAGCATATGCTTTATGAGCCACTGTGGGAGAAAGTTTCCAAACATATTGCTTTCCCCATAAAATCATCTTTTCAGGTGCTCAATGGGTTAATTGATGTATATGCTGGCACAGTGGCAATTGTGCTCCAATAAGCACTATGGTTTATTATCTGGCCCAAATCGCATCTGCATAGTTATGTCAAAAATTCCTCCTTTCTCTTGCCATATTTGTTTCTCTTTTTCTCTGATTTCTTGAGCCTATCGAAGAAAATCTTTCACTTGGTTAGTAGAGTTAACAGAAAGCAGTGGACATTCTTGAGGCTGGACAGGATACTCAGTCCCATAATGTCCCTCCCTATCTTTGAAGTAATACCCATCTGTAAACCATTCTAAATAATAAAACACAGCTGTGGTCATTTTCCCCCTGTAGTACTAGAAGCAAGGTTGCAGGGTTAAGATAATGAGTAGTGTTTAGCCACATAATAAAACCTAAAAAGGTTTATCATCACTTACTTGACAATGCTTCCCATGCAATTTAACTACCAAATAAATCTAATTAGTTTAGTATCTTCCTCTTTATAGGAACAGAGAAAAATTCTTTGAGAAGTCCCTGGAAACTGTCTTTTTAAGAGAGAGAAAATCAAATTCTAATTTTGCACTAGCTTACTTTTGATACTAAAACTCATTTACTTAATTAATTTATTCCGATCTTAGCCAACTTGAAACCATTCATAAAACTCTTCTCTCAAGATTCCCTTTCCTATATCTTTCTTTTGACATTCAGATTTTGTCCTATGCTTTTCCTTTTTTTTGACAAAATGCATTTCCATTTCATATATATCATAAATTCCATATAAAAATATATATATTTTACTGAAAACACATTTTATTTTCCTTGCATATTAAGATACTTTCATTATTATTTTAGCAGTTTTAATTACATATATTAATTAGAATTTTTAACCCTTAGAAACCTTAATTACTAGCGAAAAATAAAGAAGTAAACCATTATGGACTGCCTTTTATATTAGTATTCTGTGACTTGGCAAATTTATAAATACTTTTCATAATTTCTAAAAACATATGCTACTCCATAGTACAATCTTTCAGTAAATCATAAGACACGTTTACTAATAGATCCAAACATCTTAATTTTCTCTGTAATAAGAAGACAAAAGTGGTAAACTTAAACTTGTTAAGCAATTAATGGTTCTTTATTTTATCTTATTTGGAAATAATCTAGATATTCAATGAATTTTCCATCATTTAATTTGACCTAGCAATACTCTAAAGTTTTAAGTTACCAAAGAGATTTTAGCAGCTATTTTAAGTACACATGCCATAAAATGTAATTATCACTAAAAGTTTATGTGTAACCTCTTGTCCCATTTACATCTACCTAAATCATTTCCTCTCACAAATTATGGTTAGATCACCCACAAAAACTGCATGACACATTAGACAAAAGCAGCTATCATTTTAAGTTATTTTTGCTGACAAATTTTGGAACAGAGATAACATCAGCTTATTTGATTAATAACCCCAAGTAGAATGAAGGTTGCATGTTTACCTCATAACCAATCCTGATAATTCTGAAGACGTGCTTATTGCAATCAAACCAACAAACTTAAATAAGATTTCATTTACCAAAGATTTTTGGGTCAATTTCTATTACAGCTATATAAGTGCTTACTTTTAGCCAATTGAATGGAACTCTTTTAGAAATTATAGAATTATAGATGGTAATTAGAATCAGTATCTGGAACTAGAAAATTATGACATATATAACATATATATGGCACACACATAAACAACAGACAGATGCAACAAAGATTTTATAGCCTCTGTTTTCAAAATTTTCCTTAGAATTTTGGGCAAGGGTGCTTTCATAGCAGTCTGCATCTCCAAAACTTCTCTTTTTTTTCTTCCAGTCTTAGGAATCTGAGATGGTCTAGATAATAGCTCCCAGAAAGGTCACAAGTTTCTTGAGAGAAACAGGGAGGTTAGTTGCTTATCAAAGGACCAACACACCCATCCAATTACATTATTCCCTCTGGGTACATAGTTATATCTTAATTTATGAAGAAAACAAAATCTTATCAGGCTTTGAATATCAGCTTCCAATTTGGCTAAATTTCTGATCATGTTACTAAATCTTGTCAAATATCTTGTCAGGTTTCAGCTGGGACAAGCAGTAACTATTTCTGGCAGCATTAAACAACTCCATTAATTTTTTAATTTTAGTTTCCCCTTGATTGTTTGAGGGTAGCAGTTTCTCAGAAAATCTCTCAGAGTCTTGTTAACTCTGAGTGGAGCTCACATTGGGTCCTCCTTGGAAGGTAGCCTGACTTAACAAGTGCACTTCTTAAATGATCTTACCTAATTTGAATGTTCCTTCTAATGGCCAATCTACAAGTTTTAGAGGCTCAAAGGAGCCCCACAATTGCCACTGTAATTTTAAATTATCCCAGGTTATCTTTATCCAAAGATCCAACCATTTACAGTTATCCCCATTTTGTTAAGCACTTGCAAGTATCACTGCATATGTATTGCATGTGAAGCCAGTCAGAGTTCCAGGGGGAGCCTGCCAATTCAGGAACTGGTCAGCTTTTAGAAGTGTGATTTCCTATTTTCTTTTAATTTAGTTTTACTATAAAGTCTGAACAATTTCTAAGGACTGTGTAGCGGGTCAGAAGGGTGCTGGTTGTGAGTGTCACTCCCTTAAAAAGGTCGTGAGCAGGGGCTGGCCCGGTGGTGCAGCAGTTAAGTTCACATGTTCTGCTTCAGCAGCCCGGGGTTCACCCGTTCAAATCCCAGGTGTGGACAGCACCACGTGGCAAGCCATGCTGTGGCAGGCAGGTGTCCTACATATAAAGTAGAGGAGGATGGGCATGGACATTAGCTCAGAGGAGTCTGCCTCAGCAAAAAGAGGAGGATTGGCAGCAGATGTTAGCTCAAGGCTAATCTTCCTCAGAAAAGGTCATGAACATTCTCTTGCATGTCTTGGTTTCTCCCACTGGCATTCTAAAACTACCATGGGGGCTCAGAGCACATGGACAACCGATCCTCAGATCCTCAGGTGTGCATCCCTGGACAACCTGTCAATTACTTAAAGCAAATGATCATGATGGAATCCCCTATGGGACTGCTGTGCATCGTGAGGCTCAACTTCAGACACTCCCATGAGGTTCTCAGGTGCCTGAGAACACTTTATGGTTGAGAGGAACTGGTGTCCCTTCTCTTTGAACTGAATGAGTTTTCAGTTTCTCATTTTGCTATTAAACAATTCGTTCAGACTTTATAGACACAATTCTTTCCAATGTAAAGCCAAATTAAAAAGGTCAGCCTCCCCTGTTTACTATAAAGTTCCCCCTGGGCTTTCCTGGCCTAGAAAATTCCCCCTAGCTTCCTCTTACCTAGGATATGTACCAGTACCCCTGAAGACACCTAGTCTTAAGACTTGGCACAGCTCAAGTAAAAGTTCGGGCTTACAACTTAAATAAGAAGGTCCTGGTTTCAGGAGAAACTCACAGAGGCACCTGAAGAATGCCGTGAAGCTGGAGGGAATCAATGGGCCCACCTAGTACCAAGCGCCGGTTCAAAGCAGATTCCAGGTGGTCTCCAGTGGGTTTCTCTGAAATTCTGCCTACCACACCATAAATGTCAATGCAAAATAACCAATAACCATTCTACATATAAGAGAGATAAGGTGAGCTTTACTTAAGCCAAAGTGAGGACTGTAATCCGAGAAGGGCTTTTCCTGAAAGGAAGAAAGCATTCCAGAAAAGCATGGTTTCCAGTACAGTCTTATACCTTTCTAGAACAAAGAACATCCATTAAACATACCCAGGATACATGTTCATCAAAGTTTCAAAGAGGTAGTCAGTTGCAAATTAGCAGGTTAACATGACCCTGATGTTGGGAAAGGGACTAATAGGACGAAGGAGGGGAAGTATGCATTTTTATTTTAAGAGAGTGCATTCTTTAAAGGTTAAAGCAGATGCATAGTGCGTGTTTGATAGCCGATAAGTTAGGCTTCTTTAGTTCAAGTCAAATTACTTTTGAACCCAAATAGTTACCCCATATACTTCATATGTGAAATAACCTTCTGACATCTTACCTCATTCATTCTGAGCACGTGCCATTGGAAATATGAAGATACTATTGTACTTGATTTTCAGGGAAGGATGTGGAGGCTCAGAGTGTTTCTTGTCTGCAGTTACCCAGTTGCTCAGAACAAGCCCGGGCGTGTACCCACCTTCCTCCTCCTGCTGAGGGCTGTAAAAGAGCCCAGGCAAAGGTCCTGAATCAGAGCCAAGCACACACCCTAGCTGGCCCTCCCCACATGTGCACAATCTTTCCTTCTTTTCAGATTTGGAGTGTGTTCCTTTCCAGGTGACTCAGAGCTTTATCATGAGATGACAGCCTTTGTTTCTATTGAGAAAGCTGGACATGCTCCTGTCATCCTGGGGCAATGGATAAATTCAATTTTATGGGCTCAAAAACATTTAAACTGTCACCCTACCTGTGAGGCATTGAAACAGCATTACACTTGGTGATTGTTATCTCTCCATGAAGGTTAGAAAATGAAGCCCTTCTCAGTGAAACCTTTACACAGATGCAGCACTCAGCCACTCAATTTTTCTTTTCTTTTTTCCCCCCATTGTACAAATTGTTTGAGTTCTGAGGAAGAATCCACTTTACTACAATATAGTTCCCAACTTCATTAAGTGGCAAAAAAATGCATAATTGTTTGGAAAACCATTTAACAAAATGATTTCAATGAGAGCTCTTTTTAAAATATGTATGAACGTTTGAAAAATTTTAAGGAGCTACAATTGAATAACAGGTTGGTATATTGGAACAAAATGAATATTTTATGCAAAATAGGGATTCAGGGTGGGGGTCTACAAGGACTTTGAAAAAGCGTCAAAGATGCCTTCATGAACATCAGCGAAACAAAGAGGAGTGCCAGCTAGTGGCAGGTCTTAAATGAGTATGATCTACAGTTTGCTACAAATTTACAGCACTGGGGTATTCAGAATGAACAAAAAGTCAAAAAGTAAAAAACAAACCTAAGCAAGAAATGTTTGTGAAAAGCTTTATTTTCATGGTATTTGTAAAAATACATCAATAAATATTTAAACTTCTCTATTTCAAGACATAGAGAAATACTGCATAATTAACACTAAACAAGGCATTATGCCTTACAAGGAAGACATAAAATGTCCAAGGGCTATTTAGAACATCGTAGTTTTTAAAGCTTCAACATCAGACATGTTGACCACATACTGAAATTGCTACAATAAATAACAACTGACATTCTTCTCAACAGTACAAAAATAGATATACACATACATTCCCCTGCCTGAACAGTGATCTATTTACTTGGATCTCTCCCATTATTTATCCCCAGCCTTTATCACAGTGCACATATAGCGTGGTCTCCCCCCTCAACCCCTCCCCCAAAATATTAGTTTAATAAATGTTCTTCAACATTGAAAATGCATGATCTGTAAATTAATAGTCAGGAGTGAACTAACTTTGATTTAACGTGAAAATAACCTTTTCACACAGTACAGTGAACCAGCAAACATTCAAATCTTTAAATATTAGAATGTTAATATACAAGCTTTGAAAAATAAATAAATAAATACTTATGTAAATAAATAGAAGAACTCTCATAAGAAACAAACACATTAAACACAGTCCAGGTGACCCCGAGAACTATTTGTTTCTCTTCTTTAAGGCTGCCAACAGCAACCAGTACACTTCCTCCTTTTCTCCAGGTTAGTTGGCGCTGCCCCTGTGATGAGAAAATGGTTGCGGTTAGCAGGACTCAAAAAGAATGACTGCAGAGCCCTGCATTTAATGGTACTACTTATACCACTGCTGCCCTGTGTGGCAGAAAATGCCAGGCTCCTGATGCCGTTTAATTAGGAATAAGGGGCCTGTGGTCACAACTGTATTATTAGCTTCAAAAAGCCAGGGCATAATGCTCAAAAAGTACATGCATGACATCCCTTAAGCCTCATAGCAAACCCCGTGAAGTAGTTATTATTATTTCCCCCATATTATTGCGATTCAGTGATTAAGTACTTTCCCTGGGGTTACAGGAAACTCACTTCTTTAGCATCTTTTCGATCATTTTCTTAACCATGGGGGCTTCAGGATTGAGACAAGTTTCCTGTCCATTCTTGAGAGTGGCTCTGCAGAGAGAAAGGAGAATGCACGTGAGGTAGGAGGTCGGGCTGGGGGCATCGGGACGGTACAGGTCACAAGGACAGTAGCAGCGGCGGCGCGCGGCAGCACTTACATGACTTCGGTTTGGGCGCAGTGGGAGCCCGCCGGCGTCACCTTCACGCTCTGGATGTTCTTGAGATGAATCCCCTTCACGGTCTGCAAGCACTGGCAGCGCAGTTCACTGACCACGGGGGCCCCTGCAGGGAGAACGGACTCGGTTAGCGTGACTGTCCCCCGATGGGCCCACCCGATCCCTGTCCCGCCCTTGGAACCCCAGGGCGCCAGGTCTCACCTGCCGCGTGCCGGGTGGCGGCGACCAGGAGAAGGAGCAGCAGCCCGGCCCGGAGGAGCCGGGGAGCGCAGGAGGCGGTGGCGGTGGCGGCGCGGGCCATGGGGCTCAGCTCAGACGGTCGGGGCGGCGGGGCCTGGAGCAGGAGAGCTGGCGGGATTGCTGGCGGAGCGAGCTCTGTGGCTCCCCGACCTCGGCGCACCCCTTTTATCCACGATGGGGCTGCAGAGCTCACAGCCCCGGGCCAGGGAAATTCCCGGACCTCCCGGTCTCCCCCGGGTGCAGAAGGAAGCGCGGCCCCGCCCCTGGGTGAGGCGGGGTGCTGGGACCCGCCGGTGCCGCCTCATCGCGTGACTCTAACTCCGCGGGCTCGGGACTGCTCTCTTCTCCTCCCCAAATCCCCAAAGGGAGAATGAGTCGCCTTGCAAGAGGCGGTGTCACTTGTTACGGAGACAGGCGTCCTGAGGAACGTTAGTTATCAGCATTGGGGGAATTAAGGCGGGGAAGAGGTGGGGAAAGGCGGGGAGAACGGATTTTTCACTTATTACGTACGCGTAAATATCTTCTGACGATGAGATGATTTTGTTTACGTCTGCATAGATACACTCTGTTAAAAATACATCAGCCATCTTAGATTATACATAAGAATGTTCTCTTTGTTCCTGGTATTCTACAAGAACAAATAATTCACATTTGGTGTTATGTCATCTCACAGGGGCAGGGTCAAAAGTTTAATTGTGTTTAATTTAGCATAAAGTGTCGTAATCCTACATAGTTTACTTCCTCTGTGAAATTCTGGAACTTCCAGAGCTCGAGTAAATCCAGAGTACCACCTTTTTGGTGTAGAGGGCGTTGATTAATCCATGAAATAAGGGGCTGGTGGTCATTTTGGAGTTTTTGAGGGGAGAGAAAGCTGCGTTGAGTCGCAGGGTCTACAGTTTGTAGTTTTGTCCAAGCACAAAAATTGTCATAGGCATATGAGATCTGATGGCTAGTGGGAGTAGCGCCCTTTGCTCATTTAAGCCGCAGAGGCGTGTTCCTGTGTCATGTCAAAGTGCTGGATCGCGAATCTAATCCCACTTCCTTGTTTAATGAACACAAATCTCATTCATTTTCATATTATATGGACTTTCTTGCCTCTAGGGATTTGATTTCCTTTCTGGAGAAATAATTGCGATCATGTTTTGTTTCTACTGATTTCTAATAAAAGATTTCAAGCTGTTAACTCGAGCCTTTGCCATTCAGTAGCTCATTTTTTCACCGTCAGTTTTAATGTCCTTTATTGGATTATGTGTAGGTTTCAGATGGTGTAGGTGTGACTCTGGATGCAGACGAGCGACAGGTATGGGGGGACCAGTGGAAAGGTGTGTGCGCTGGGGCGGAACCTATAGATGTGCCAGGGGAGGAATTTCAGCTCTGCCAGTTGTGGGTACGTGACATTTAACCTGTCTATGCCTTAGTTTTTCATCTGTAAAATGGAGATAAACGGTAGTATCCACTTCAATTAGGTTATCATGGATAAATGTGTTAACATTTGTAAGACACCAGCACACATTACATGCTATAAATAATTTTTAAATAAATAAAATAGAAATTGCTTTTTCCATATTACTAAGTTAAAACTCACCTGGGATAAAAATCCTTGTACAAAGAGAAAAGAAGTTTTGCAAAAAACCCCCACAAAAACCATAAACGCCTCCAATATAAAATGTTTATATTAGTTTTTTCCTCAAGAGAAAATTTAGAATGAATTTTTGTCTATTTTAATTATCAGGTAATTTTATAAAGCTAGTTTTAGTATTTTCTACTACAAAATGTGAATAAAAGTAAAGATGTCCCATCTCAATTATTAGAAAAGATTATAAATGACTATATTGTAAATAAAGATTTGTCTTTATAGTTTTTTTTTCAGTATTCATCAGTACAGTCCTGTGAAAAAGAACAGGAATTAAAATTTTTCTTTAAAAGGAGTAGGAAATGAAAGATGACCTAAAGTTTATAATATACAAGTAACTCGGTAGTAGTTGAGAATTTGTATAGACACTGCTTGTTTTTCTGGGATTCTTAGTTGGAAATACTGTGTTTTCTTGAAATAATCAGTAGCTCAGAAATCTACTCTAATAGCCGTTCCTTGAAAGTTAAAAATATAGTTTTATTTTTCTCATTATAGATGTATATCTTTTTATTACAAAAAATTTATGAAAGACAGAAAACATGAAGAGATTGCTATTCAGACTTTTTAATGTTTGTCCAAGGAGCAAACCTTAGCAGATCTTTCCTTTTTCTTCAACATCCCTAGTAACTGACATATATATGTATAAAACCCACTTAGTCTGCTCAACTGCCCCATGAAATGGTTACTGGTTTTTTCTCCACAAGGAAACTCACGGGCCGGGAATTTAAGTAATTTGCCAAGGTCTCGCAGTTAATATAATTCAGAATTTGAGTTCCAGGCAGTGCAACTTTAACCACTACACAATAATTTTTTTTTTCTGAGACAAATGACAACTTCAGAAGGGCAGTTTTGTTTTGTTTAAATATGTTTGCTATCTTCCTGCTTGAATAGGTCAAGTTCACCTTTTCTAAAGCGTAAAAGTAGCAAACTACTCAGAAGTCTCTAGTGTTTTATTCCACTAACAGCAAGGGTTTTCTTTTGTGGTATGAATATGATATAATTAAATTTAATAAAATCCATATCTATTCATCTGTCTGTCTGATTTTCCAAATCAGTCGACTTCACCTCCCAAATCCGGTCAGAGGGAACGAAGACTCCACCCTGGGAGCTTCCAGGAGGGGAACTGAGCATTTTAGTCAGCACTTATTTGCTGAAATAAAGGTCACAATTTTCTGCTGACTCAGCTTGGGCACTTCGTCATGTTTAAATAACTGAAATATTTTGCCGTCAGCATTATCAAGAGGTTACTCAGAACTTTACTCTTTTTATGACTTAAGAAAACAGAAAATGTTTTCCCTAATGCTTTCCAGATCCAACTCAAAGTATTGGTGTAAACGAACACTCAAGGTGAATGAATAGAGCATCAAAAAATTTACAGTAGGAGCCGAAAGGATGAAGCATTTCAAGAAGCAGCCTCATATTTGTAGAATTATCTATAACTTCATGTCTAAGACTTTCTTGACACACATCTTACAAAAGAAAGGTGTTTTCCTACCTCATGACATATTAATTCTCATAATTCCTAAAAGCCTCATATTTATTTTTCAGAAAATTTAAAAAGCAGTGGTGTTCCGAAGCCTACTAAAATAATCCAATTCTTTCTTGTTTTAACAAGTGTCTTCCCTAGCTAATTATTCATTTTATGAGCTGAATGACAGATTTATATGCCCGAACTTTAAACTATTGCAATTACCAATCTTAAAATAGAGCCATCCCTAAAATAAAAGCGTTGGTTGCTAGATCCCATTTTGAGCTACCGTATTTACTGCATCTTGCAGATTTGATTGACACAGTCTAATCTGCCTTTAAAATTCAGAGTTGCTGCTGCATCCTGAGACAATGGAGCCGCAGGAATGGGCAGTGCAGTGCTGCAGTCCCCATTCTGGCCTTGGGAAATTGTGCTGTCACAACTGCCAACCCTATTTTATTACAATCACTGCTTCTGGTAGAATGTCTCTGGCTCTGAGGGAAGAAGAATGAAGATGCCTGAATGTGGCATTCAATCCCTGGATCCATCCACTTCTTCAGTTCAGAACAGTTTGTCCAAGGTCAATGTCATCTACCTGGTCCAGTCTCTAGGACATTTGTCATTTCTGCCTGGCTTGAGTTCCTCTTCCTTCTTCTGGTTACAGAACCTTGGTTTTCCTTTGGGAACCGTCTCTTCTTTCTCCCAGTCTGGGCAATGCAGGCAGAGTGACTCTGTTTCAAAGCTCCAGGAGTGGGCTGATGACCCAAAGTAGTATTGGTCAGTTTTTCCAGTTTGAGTCCAATCCCTAGCCACTCTTGGGTTGGGCAAGTGACCTAAGCCTGGCCAAGTCAGAAAAATTCCCTGGAGTCCTTTTTGTCAGAAAATAGTTGGAAAAACAAGCCGTTGCTTCCTGCTGAGTTATATCTGGTAGAACAGAAGCTTGGGGCTTTGCCAATGCTTGAGGAGAGCTTGCCTGAAATGAAGCCAGCACGGAGAAAAGCAGCCTGAGCTGGAGAGAGACCGAAGGGAATTTTTGAACTGCAGCAAGCAGCTTTGTCTCATCTGCTCATCAGACTTTCTATTTGATAGGTCAAGTGATTTTCCTTTTCATCAAGCCAATTTGAGTTGGATTTTTGTTGCTGACTCCACTTACTGCTAGAGTTATCTTTCTAACTAGAAGGCATTTCAACTTGAATTTAACTCCTTTCTTTCTTTAATTGTTTCAGCATTTTCATTGATCATTTCCTCAGCATTTACAAGGTGTGATCGAAGTTAGGTGTCAGGGATACAAGGAGGAATAAGATAGACTCTGCTATCCTCTAATTCTCAATGCAATTGGGGAGATGAATGTACAAATAGAAAATTTTAGAAAAGCCTGGTGAAAAATTAAAAATAGATCTACCATATGATCCAGCAATTCCACTTCTGGGTATATACACCAAGGAAATGAAAACAGGATATCAAAGAGATATGTGTACTCCCATGTTGGTTGCAGTATTATTCACAATACCCAAGATATAGAAACAACCTAAGCGCCCATCAACAGATGAATGGATAAAGAAGATGGTGATATATATATATACATACAGACACTATATATATATATACACAAAGATACGTACACAATAGAGTATTATTCAGCCATGAGAAAGAAGAACATCCTGCCATTTGTGACAACATGGATGGACCTTGAGGACATTATGCTAAGAGAGATAGGTCAGACAGAGAAAGACAAGTACTGTATGATGTCATTTGTATGTGAAATCTAAAAAAGCCAAAAGCATAAAAACAAACAGTAAAATGGTGATTACCGGGGGATGAGGGTGGGAGGGTAGGGCAGATGCTATTTAAGGGTACAAACTTGCAATGAGTAGTAAATAAATCATAGAGATCTAATGCACAGTGAAATGTATATAGACAACAATATTGTATTAGAATCATCAGACTTGTTAAGAGACCAGATCTTAATTATTCCAACCACTAAAAAGAAATGATAATTATGTGACATGATAGAGGTGCTAATTATTGCCTATGGCAGTCATATTATAATGTATAAATGTATCAGGTTTTTTTTAAGTGTGGTAAATACCACTGTAAATCATTCCTGAGGTGTTAGGAGCAAGGAGGGGCACCTAATCCAACTCTTAGAGAGCGGGTTTGTGAGAGATTGTCAGAGAAGTTTTCTTGAAAGAGGTGCTCACTCATGTGAATCTTAAAGATGAGGAGGAATTTCCCAGGTAAATGAGAGCACTGAGGGGCAGAGGACATTCCAAGAGAGGGCCAAGTGAGCAAAGCCGTGGCTATTGGAAAGAGCAGGATGAGGCTAGGAGTAGCAAGAAGCTCATATAGCTGGTGCTCACTCTGTCAGTAGGGAGAGAGGAGAGAATGAGGCAGGAGGAGGTGGCAGGGCTGGGACACTGGAGGCCATGTGCCCCTAAGATCCTGCTTGTCTGTCAGGACCCAGTTTGTATGTTACCTCCTCTGGCAAGCCTCTTGCGTGTATCTCAAGGTGTTTCCATGGCCCTCTTGCACAGACTACACTGTGACCTTTATTGGCAGTCTACCATGGGGAAGTCTGGAGTAACCTAAAGATTCAGGGCATGTCCAGAAAATGAGAGGAAAATAGATATAAAATTCAAACGACATTTATTATGCACACACAACATACAAGAGACTGTGGTCAGTTTTGCAAAAAACACATAGTGGATAAAACTGAAACTCCAAATGTGTTGCTCTTCTTCCATATCTAACCTGCATACTTCCTTCTGCAATGCAGCTAGTCTTTTCTTCTGTTCCCGTAGTAAAGCCGTCTTGATGAATTCAGCAATCTATAATTATTTAAAGACATTTCAATTAACAGTGAGCACCATTCACTATATTAGATTTTGGCATTATTCCAAGGCTTCTAAAAGAATGGATTTCGATATAAACTTTGTATTTCCATTTTCTTAAGATTATTTTTTAAACTTTTGTGGAAGCAGTAAAGAATAATTAAATTATCTTATATATGATATAAACCAAACAAATACAGGAATGCCAAAATTACAAAAGAATATGTCAAGAAATAAATAAAGGAAATGAGGAAATGTCTCTATGGAAATATGGTTGTAACGGATGAAAACAACATGATGACCCTGTTTGATGCTTCCTGTATTATGGAAGCAAAATTTAGGAAGTTGAGATGAGTTATTAACCACAGCAACCATATTACACACTGTATGGATACATTTTCCAGCTAGAAAAATTGCAAGTCATCATAAAAACCTTGATGACCAAAGAATGTCCTCTGTAATGTTTCAACATTTTGAAATTTGTGAATATGTTCTTTATGGCCCATATATGGTCTCTTTTAGAAAATATTCCCTGTGTGATTTATGCAGTTGTTGGGTGAAGTGTCCGTGTATGTCACTCAGGCCAATTTGTTGATCTGTTGCTTAACTCTTCTATACTGTTATTGATTCTTTACTGCTTTGCCTATTCAACATTGAAACAGTTGTCAGAATCTTTAACAATGATTACGTTTTCATCTAGCGCTCTTTTTAATTTCTCTCCATTTTGCTTTATGTAATTTGATAGTATTTTACTAAGTTCATAAAATTTTAGAATTATTTTGTCATTTGTAAAATTGCCCTCTCTTTACTTTGAATCAGCCTTCTTTATCTCTGACTGCTTCTTTCCTTAAGGCTTAATATATTAATTAGACCTTAATTAATATGTCAGGTATTAACTAATATATTAATAATTTATATTAATAATAGATTAATAATTATTAATAAGTAATTAATATATCCATGCCAGATTTCTTTCAGTTAGTTTTTGTATGATATAACACTTTCTTTTTATTTATTTATTTATTCACTTATTTATTTTATTGAGGTCACATTAGTTTATAACATTATAAAATTTCAGGTGTACATGGTTATATTTTGACTTCTGTATTGTTGGCATTATGTTTACCACCAGACGTCTAGTTACAATCCATGACCAAAAACATGTGCCCCTTTACTCCTTTTGCCCTCCCCCATCCCCTTCCCCTCTGATAACCACCAATCTGTCCTCTGTATCTATGTTTCTGTTTGTTTATTTTCCACATAAGAGTGAAGCCACATGGTAATTGTCTTTCTCCATCTGAATTATTTCACTTAACATGATACCCTCAAGGTCCATCCATGTTGTCGCAAATAGCACAGTTTTGTCTTTTTTATGACTGAATAGTATTCCATTGTATATATATATACCACATCTTCTTTAACCATTCATCTGTGGATGGGTGCTTGGGTTGCTTCCAGGTCTTGGCTATTGTGAATAATGCTGCAATGAAAATAGGGGTGCATATATCTTTTCAAATTAGTGTTTTCATGTTCTTTGGGTTAATACTGAGAAGTGGAATAGCTGGATCATATAGTAGTTCTATTTTTAATTTTTTGAGAAATCTCCATACTGTTTTCCTAGTGGCTGCACCAGTTTGCATTCCCACCAGCAGTGTTTGAGGGTTTCTTTTTCTCCACAGCCTCTCCAACACTTGTTATATCTTATTAATATATATAAAACTTTCAATTCTTTTAATTTCAAGTTGTGTTCTAATATTTAAAGTGTGTCCTTTTTAAGCAGTATAGATTTTCTGTCTTATTTATACAGTCTGATAACTTTTGAGTTTTATTTAGACTGTTTATTCCGTTTAAATTTACTCTAATTCTTAGTATAGTTGGATTTAAGTCTACTATCTTGCTATTCTATATAGCCTTTCTTTTTTTAAATAAACTTTAAATTTGTAATAATTTTAGATTTACGAAAAATTTGTTAATATGGTACAGAAAGTTCCTTTGGCTCTTTTGCCCAGTATCATCTAATGTTGACATCTTACATAATTATTGTACATTTGTCAAAACTAAGAAATTAGCTCTGGTACATTATGTTAACTAAACTTGATTTAGACATCACCAGTTTTCATTGCTGTCCGTTTTCTATTCCACGATCTAATCCTGAATACCACATTGCATTTAGTCATCACTTCTCCTTGTCTTCTCTGATCTGTGATGGATTCTCAGCTTTGTTTTGTTTTTCACGACTCTGACACAATTTTGAGGAATACTTGTTAGATATTTTGTAGACTGTTCCTGAATTTGCTTTTTATGATGATTTTCTCCTGATTATACTGGGCATATAAGTTTTCCAGAAGACTATCATAGAGATGAAGTGCCCTTCTCATCATACCATGTGGAAGGAATGCATGATATTCACACGACATAACTGGTGATAATAATTAGTCTTTTGGTTAAGATGGTATCTGCCAGATTTCTCCACTGTAATATTATAGTTTTTCCCTTTTCCTAATCTCTTCTTCAGAAGTAAGTCGCAAAACCCAGGCCATACTCACGTGGGGAGGGGAATTAAGCTCCATCTTCAAGAGGAGAGAGATTCTACTTAAATTATTAGGCATTCTTCTGTAAGGAAGATTTGTCCTTTCCCCTGCTTTCCTGTTATTTTGTTCCTTTACTCCTTCATTTCTGCCTTCTTTTGTGTTATTTGGATATTTTCTTTTATTCCATTTTATCACCTTTTTCACTTTTTTTTTTTTGAGGAAGATTAGCCCTGAGCTAACATCTGCCACCAATCTTCCTCTTTTTGCTGAGGAAGACTGGCTCTGAGCTAACATTTGTGCCCATCTTCCTCCGCTTGATATGTGGGATGCCTGCCACAGCATGGCTTGCCAAGCGGTGCCATGTCTGCACCCATGATCCAAACCGGTGAACCCTGGGCCACCAAAGTGGAATGTGTGAACTTAACCGCTGCGCCACTGGGCCGGCCCCTCCTTTTTGATTTTTAAATCCAAAGTTTTGCATTTCCTTCTTAGTGGTTATCCCAGCAATTACAATATATATATTCTTGCTATATTACAATTTTCTTAAGTTAATATTTTCTCCAACAATTGAAGAAACATATTCTAAACCCCTCTATCTCCCTACCTGTCCTTTATGCTATTTTTGTCATTATTTTACTTTCCAGTGTGTATCTCCATAGATCATTATTATTGCTGTTTTAAATAGCATAAATTGTTTGAGTTCTGAGGAAGAATCCACTTTTCTGCCTTTTGCTCCCTGCCTCAATAAAAGGAACAGAATTTATTTGCATAATTGTTTGAAAACCACTTACTAAAAATATTTGTGGGATCCCTTGTTAAAATACTGATAAAAATTCAAGTTTATAAAGAAGTAATTTTGAATAATGAACTGGTCAGCAATATTTTACATAAAACTGGGATTCTTAAGATGGTTGGGGAGGGCAGTGTGTCAAACACTCCTTCCTAAGTACGAGAAATGTATGGGAAGTAACAGTCCGGAGCAGGTGTAAAGTTAGGCATGACCTACAGTTTGTGCAATACCTTGGGCAGCCATGAGGAACTAAAGATCATAAAGAATAAAACAAAACCCAAGCATGTTATTTTTTACAAAACTTTTATTTTCATGTCACTTGTAAAAATATAACAGCAGTTTTAACTTCTCTGTTCCAAGATAGAGAAACATTGCATAATGAATATCAAACCAGGCATTATGCCCTACAAGCAAGACATAAAATGTCTAAGGGAAGCTTCAACATAAAAATGTTGACCACATAATGTGAAATAATTTCAATAAATAGCAACTGACCTGCTTTTAAACAAATACAAAAAAAGATGTGCACACACTTTGTCTGACTCTAATAGTGATCTTGCTGTCTAATTGCTTGGAGCCCCCTCTCCCACCCCACACCCCCCACCTCCATCACAGTGCCTGGCACTCAGTGCTCTCCTGATATGTATCAGTTTAATGAGACACTTAAAACCCATCATCTTCAAATTAAATAGCAATCAGGACTGATTATATTTGATTAAACATATTCTCATTTTTAAATACTAACATATAAAATATTAAAATACAAGCTTTGAAAAATAAATACATACATACATATATAAATAGAATTCTCACACAAAATAGTCAAACACACTAAACCCTTTCTAAGTGTTGCCATAAGACAATTGTTCTCTTCTTCGTTTTCAGTGCCAATAAGGGCAGGGACCACTTTTCAGGAATCGCCACCAAAGAGCTTCTTTCTTCTCTCAAGGTCAGTTGGTGCTGCCTCTGTAATGAGAACAAGGTTATGTTACAGGCACTGAGGAAAGCTGTTTTTTTTCTCACACTGGCCCCTAGGCTGAAAGGATTTCTGCATGCAAATCCTTGGCCCAGCCCTGCATCCAGAGAAGGTCCCGCTCTACCTATTGCCCTGTATGGCAGAGAACTTGCTCTTCCTTTGCGAAAAAGTGGGGCTGTGGAGTCAAATCTATTATTAGCTTGAAAAAGCTCACTGACTGCCACGTTGGGTTAAAGATTTACATGCATGACCTCGGTTAAGCCTCATATAACAAACACATGGAATAGCTACTATTATCTACCCCACTTTGCTAAGGAAGAAAGGATTAAAAACTCTCACAGGGATCCTAGACTTGAACTCAGGGAGGTCTCACTGCAAACTCCTTGCTCCTCACCACTGAGATTTAGAGGCCCATGCTGCCCAAAAGCAAGAGTTCCACTTGTCAAGTCTGAAGCCCATTAGGGACTGGGGTAAACATTGTTGTTCCTTAATGGGTAGGAGCCATTTTAGCATCATTGGCTAAAGCTACATAATCTTTCAGAAATACATGTTTACCCACACTCATTTAAATGGAGATGGAGAGATGGGGATGGAGGGCATCGGAAATACACTTCTGGCGTTAGAGCAGATTAATGACTTCAGTAGCAAATTTAATTGTAAAATAATGATTTTCAGTTCTTCAGCTAAACCCTGGGTTTCTCTGATATAATTTTCAAGAGGCGGATACCAGCATTTGTGACCAATGGTTCTTGTCACACGTGTGAATAAAAACCATAACTCACTTGTTTAGCATCCTATCGATCATTTTCTTAACCATGGGGGCTGCGGGGTTGAGGCAAGCTTTCTGTCCATTTTTGAGAGTGGCTCTGCAGAGAGAAGGAAAAATGCACGTGAGGCAGGAAGTGGGGATCAGGTAGAGTGGGGGGCATCGGGACGGTGGAGGTGACAAGGACGGTAGCAGCGGCGGCTCGTGGTGGCACTTACATGACTTCGGTTTGGGCGCAGTGGGAGCCCGCCGGCGTCACCTTCACGCTCTGGATGTTCTTTTGGTGAATCCCCTGCACGGTCTGCAAGCACTGGCAGCGCAGTTCACTGACCACGGGCGCCCCTGCAGGGAGAAAGGACTCGGTTAGCGTGACTGTCCCCCGATGGGCCCACCCGATCCCTGTCCAGCCCTTGGAACCCCAGGGCGCGAGGTCTCACCTGCCGCGCGCCGGGTGGCGGCGACCAGGAGCAGGAGCAGCAGCGCAGCCCGGAGGAGCCGGGGAGCGCAGGAGGCGGTGGCGGTGGCGGTGGCGGTGGCGGTGGCGGCGCGGGCCATGGGGCTCAGCTCAGACGGTCGGGGCGGCGGGGCCTGGAGCGGGAGAGCTAGCAGGATTGCTGGCGGAGCGAGCTCTGTGGCTCCCCGAGCCCGGCGCACCCCTTTTATCCACGATCGGGGCGGGAGAGCTCACAGCCCCAGGCCAGGGAAATTCCCGGACCTCCAGGTCTCTCCCGGGTGCGGCCCCGCCCCTGGGTGGAGCGGAGTTGGGAGACCCGAGGGTGCCGCCCCACCGCATGTCCTCTCTCGCGTGACTGTAACTGCGGGGACTCGAGACTGTTCACTTCCCGCCCGAAATCCCCAAAGAGGGAGTGAGTCGCAGCCATCCTGGAGCTCTGTCTGCGAGGGGGGACCGTGGGAGCCGAGTGACCCCTGGTCGCCAGGCGAGGAGGGTCAGACTCGTTAGACTGATGTAGGGACTGCTCCACATCTTTAAGGAAGACGGTTACTTTTCTTAAAGACATCTCAGTTGCTGAGATTGAAAAAGTTGAGGCGAGAATGGCAGCCTATCGATCCTCTTTTCTCTTTCATTTGGGTTTTGCAGATTTTATTCATTTATGAAATAAGCTCACTCTTTAAAAATACATCTGTCATCTCAGATTACATGTAAGAACATGTGTCTTGTTCCTAGTGTTTTATGATCTCAAATAAATCACACTTAGTGCCATGTTTTTCTGCGTTGGGATGGGTGGTAGGGTGAGGGGACAAACCACGGCCACAGGTTACTGTTTATTTTAGGACACAGTGCTGTACTCTTTCATCCTTACTTTCTTTGAAATTCTGAGACTTCCCAAACTCTAGCAATTCTTGGAGCAGCAACTTTTTATTGTATAAGAGGCTGTGTTTTCATTCATGACACTCATTCTGGAACTGTGAGAGGCGGTGTTGGGTCAGGAGGCCCACCTTTCTAGTACTGTCCATGGACAGAAAGAATCATAGCCACCAGAGAGCCAATACCTGGCAACTCTTGCCTTTACTCCTCTAAGCAGCAAACAGAAGTGTTTTTTGAAATGTATAAATACCAGATTCCTGGCATTTTCCACTCCACATGGTCTGAATTTCCTGCCTCCTGGGATTGATTCTCTCTTGAGAAATAACTATCAACGTGCTTTAGTTCTCTAAGAATGGCAATCAAGCATTTCAAAATCTGTGTAGCTGGAGCCTTCTCACTAGGTAAATCACTTTCCACCATCGGCTTCAATATCCCTTTTTGGATTAAACTGTAGTTGGTTGAAGTTGGTTCTCCAGGGTAGATGCAGGCCTCAGGGATGTGTGTGATGTTGGGCCAGTGCTGAGAGAAGAGGAGGTGGGTCCACCTTAAGAACAAGAAGCCTCAGGAACAGAGAGTTTGGGAAGACTGGCAGGACTGAAATCTCAGCCACACACTTACTTGCCGCATGACCATCTGACCACCGGCAATTTATTTAATCTCTCTCTGCTCTTGTTTTCCCTCTGTAAAAGAGAGCTAATAAAAGTGCCCACTTCACAGGGTTATTATGAGTATTAGGTGCATTAACATTTGTAAAACAGCAGCACATGTTAAATACTACGTAATATTTGCTAAAGAAACAAAATAGAAGTAGTGTTTTAAAACCTTGTTATTATAGATAAATATTTGTGTCTCCCCAGAATTCATACATTTGAGCCCTGTACCCCATTGAGATGGTATTAGGTGATGGGGCCTTTGGGAGGCAATCAGGTTTACATAAGGTCGTGAGGGGGGTCCTCATAATGGGATTAGTGCCTCTATCAGAAGAGGCACCCAGAGAGCTGCTTCTCTCTCTCTGCCATGTGAAGAAGCAGCAAGAGGGCGACTATCTGCAATCCAGGAAGAGGGTTGTCACCAGATACTGAATGTGCAGACACCTTCATCTTGGATTTCCCAGCCTCTAGAATTTGACTTGTTATTTAAATCACCCGGTGTATGGTATATTGTTATAGTAGCCGGAACTGATTAAGACACTTACCTAAACAGAAACACTCTATGGTGAATCCTTATGTAAACAGGAAAAAAAAATTTTTCAAGGAAACATTTTTTAATTTATCTTTTACATTTTCAGCATCAGGAATTTTGAAAGGAGGGTACATCTTTATTCTCTGGCGATCTTTGAATAGATTTTAAAAATTCATTGTTTGTTTGAAATTTTAATTTCAATTACTTCCCGTATAAAATGGGAATAAGAGTAAAATTCTCCCCAATCCATTTATGGGAAAATATTTAAGAAATGACTCTCTCTGCCTTGGGCTTTGACAGCTGGCTGCCCCAACAGTAAAAAGGATTAGCTATAATGATTGCCAGACCCAACCCAAAGTTTTGACGTGAATGAATACTGCGGAAAAGTAGAATTTCAGCTTATCTACAGTATCAACCAAAATGATGACATATGTCAAGAATGAAGCTATTATTTGTAGAATTATCTATAATGTGACTCCTAGAACTTGTTTAATCAAAATCATTTGCTTTCAGGAAGGAAGTAGAAAGGGTTTCTTTTTCTTTCATAATGTACCACTTTTCATTATTTAATTTATGACAGCCCCATACGAAGCCTCAGAAAATTTTAAGAGCACCAGTGTTATGAAGCCCAACATTATAAACAAATTGCTTCCTGTTTTAACACGAATGCCACTTTTATTTGCACAAGATGTACACCTATGCAATCACTAACCCAATGACGTTATCTCTAAAATAGAAGCTCAGTTTACGAAATTCCATTCTACTCTATAAATTTTTATTATATCTTTCAGATTTGACTAATACAATGTCATATACCTGCAAAATCTAGGGTCGCTGTTCCATGCTGAGCATTGACCTTGCCAAGTGGCCCCAAAAATGAGTGGTGTGGCTTTGGTTTATCCTGGTTTGCCTTGAGAGCTTTGCTGACAAAACTACCACCCCCTCCCCATCCATTTCCTAACAGCTATAGTTTGTTGTTTAATGGTTCTGGTCTGAAGGGAGAAAATGAAGATGACTGAACTTCTTACTGGATCCCAAGATCTCTTATCCCTCTGTCTAAGAGCACCCAATTGAGCATCAGAGTTAACTTTCCCATCCGATCTCTACTGCATCTGCTGTTTCCACCTGTCTGGCACCACCCTTCCACCTTCTTAAAACAGAACCCTGGATTTCCTCTGGAAATCTTCACTTCTGCCTTTATCAGTCCATGGGATTAAGGTAAGATGACTTCAATTCAGAGCTCAAGAGGTGAAGTTTGTGACATTAAGGCAGCGTTGATCCCTCCTTCCTGCCTGTGCTCTTGCCCAGGCCAATATGGGTTCAGAGTGATTAAATATAAAGTCGCATATTTAGCAATGACTTACGATTGGCCAATTTAGTGACGAAGCCACTTGTGCAGGAACAAAGGGAATTGAGAGGTTCTTGCTCCTTGTTGAGATTGCCAAACTGGTAAGATGGAAACTTGGAGTCTTGCGGTTACTTGAGAAGAGCCTGCCTGAGAATGGAGCTGTCACAGAGGAAAGCACGGAACTGGCCTACACAGGCATAGGATTACTGGAGCCCTTGTTTGAGCACCTGAATCTAGCTTTGCCCTACCTAATCCATTGATTTTATTGTTATATAGCAATTGAGTCTCTTTTCTTTTTAAACCAATTTGAGTTGTGTTTCCATCACTCACAGTAAAAGAGTCATGAAAAATGCCTTCTGTCTTTCATGTCAATGCTAAAGTTATCTTTCTAACAGATGGACTTCTTCACTATTTAAATCTTTTCTTCCCTTCCTTTCTCCAACTATTAACTTTTGCGTTAAGATTTATGAATTTGGAATCAAGTTAGGTTCTAGGAATGCAAAAAGGTATAAGATGTGTTCCACTGCCACCAAACTTTCAGTCTAATAAGAGAGGCAGATATATCTACAGAAAATCATGATGCAGCCTGGTAAATCCCATGAAGAGTATGCCTAGGATATGATAGGAGCCCAGAGATAGGACAACTAACCTTGTTTCTCAAAGGAGTGGGCTGAACTCTAAGAGAACTTCAGAGAAGCCTCTTTGTGGGAAATGCCCCTTGAATTGAGTCTTAAAGGATGAATGATACTTTCCAAAGTAAACAGGGAGATTAAAGGATGGGGGAAATATTCCAGAAGGAGATGACCAGATGAGCAAAGGCATTGAGGTTAGAATGAGCATTGTGTCTACTGGGAGCAGCCAGCAGTTCATATATCTGGAGCTTAACCCATGAGGCAGGGAGAGGGGAGAGATGGAGGCAGGAGAGTGAGGCAGGACTGAAGGCCATATGTGGACCTTCCACTGGAATGCTCTTAAAATCCTTCTCAAGGTGATGCAATGACCCTATGTGCACAAATCCACCGTTTACTAAGTGGGATGTGGGAGGGTCTGAGTCAATAAAAGGCCCAGGATATGGAAGAAAACGAGAATATAGTGGATATTCATTTTGGTAGATCTTTACTAAGCCCTGACTTTTATAAAGTTCTATGACAGGTTTTAAAAGAGATGCAAAATTGGATAGAAGCCAAACTTTTGACATTCTTTAATATCTAACCAATACATTCCCTCCTGTATGCTAGGTAACTTCCGTTGTTGTTGTACCTGTAGTAAATATTCTGATGATTTTAGCAATTTGCAATTATTTAAAATCATTTCAAGTTACACTAAGTAACATTCAAAACTATTGGCTTTGGAAAATTTTCAAAGGATTTAAAAAATTTCTTTAAATTAGGTTTTCATCTCTACTTTCTAGAATTGTTTCTTAAATATTTATGGAAGTTGTCCTGGTTAAACAAATGCTACCAGGATCATATAATGTAACAGGAAGAAATGGTGATATGACAGATTTACAAAAGAGAAGTAAGCAGGGGGAAAGGGGAAACTTCCTCATGGAAATAGTCTATGTTATAAGAAGATGTTTTCAGAGAATGAAAACATCGTGATGACTTTAGTTTTATGGATGCGAAATTTAGGAAGTCGATAGATGAGTATATAAACCACAAATAAATGTGTCACACATAGGGTTTCACAATACAGATTTTGCCTAGAACAATTATGGATAAAGAATCAATCACTTGATTTTTGAATCAAGTTGTCCATAGTATATTTTCCAATGTTTTTCACTACACCCTCACATGTTTTTTCATCAGAAATACTTTTATTTTTTGTTTTACTCTTCTTGATTCTGTTTACTTGCGTTTATATATTTTTAGAGACATACAAAGCATGTGTGTGTGTTGCATGTATTACTGTTTGGTTACAGGGAATTAAAACTTTTATTTATTAAAACCTAGTACATACAGAAGGCAAAGAAAGAAGTCAAAATATGGCCAGGGCAAGAAATAGCAACAGTTATTACATGGAACTGAAATTTGAGAAACAGAAAATCAGGAATAGAGTTTCTTCTTTCTGTAAGATGCAATCTCTCATTGCAGCTTTTCTCCTTGTGTCTGCTTCATTTATTTTCCTTTCTGCATCCCACCAGCCCAGCCAACCTAGACATTTTTACTCCTTTTAAAGTCTTGAAAACAGTTCTCATAGGATTATTATGAAAATCGAATCAGTTCACATTTGTAAAATGTGCTGGAAAGTAAATTTTATATAAAATGTTGCTAATTAAAGAAAAAATAATGAAATAATAACTAAAATTAAGAATACTTGTTAAAAGTAAAGGAAATAAGTCATGCATGAATTTGTACTTCCATAGCTGAGGTTAAGTAATCAATTTCATTGACTCTTTATACTTTGCAAATGAGGTCAGGGAGGGGTTAATATTCTTCAATTTCAAGAAAGTAGAAGAAGAAAAATGTGAAGATCCAGAGAGATTTTGAGGATGAAGAGGGGTGAGTTTAGAGGTCATCATAGTAAAGTAGGATGACAGGTTGTCTACTGAGTGGCCAGGGCCAATGACAGGACCGGGTGTTTGAGGGAAATGGCAGGGATTTGGGAGAACGGTTTGTGAAAGTCCAAAGGTAGTTGACTTTAATGAACAAAAGGATTATAAAATATCAGGGAAAGCTCCCCTAAGACTAGGAAGCGTTAAATTACACTGATACCAATTCACACAGTTTCATCTCTTCAGCAATATTTTGTAGTTCAGGGACAAAAACAGGGAAAAAGAGTGGGAGTGAGCAAGAATGAGGATTAGCCTCGTGTAAACTATGTGGAGAGTAATTTGCGAGTCCAGGCTGAGTTGGAAGGTGAATGAAACAGGATAAGGGATGATACACTGAAAAAAAGGTGGTGATGGGGGGTTCTTGGAGGGACTTACAGGTCCCTATGGGATGTTCAGCATGTTCAAGCATGCTCAGTGTAAGTTCGAGAGTAGAAGAGTTACAAGGACAAAAGGTTGTGGTCTCAGAAGGGCTTTTCAGTATCTGTAATCTTGTGGCACCATTTGAAGCTAATGATGTCAAAGGCGAGGTCCTGCTTGTGGCTAACTGAGCTAGTGTGTCATTTACAGGTTCTGAAGTAGAGCAGGTTAAAGAATCATGAGACCCAGTTATGACAGATGGGTGCCAAATTTGGAATCACCTAATAGAAGACAAATTAGCTAACACTGTTGATAATTAAGTCAGGATAGTCCTAACTCCATTTATGCTTGGTGACTCCTTTGCTTTCAAGTTTTGCTGCCACCCACACAAAACTGGACACTGGTACAATCTCCTTGCTGTGTCTGACCCAGTGAAGAAATAAATAATTGACGTGATTACAGACTATGTTTATTTCTTATTTTTTTTACTAAAGAGAAAGTTAAGACAGCCTCTCAATCACCAGGTTCTCGGTATACTTTACAGTCTAATAAACATAGTGGTTGACAAACTTTGCAGGCTTTCTTATTTGGTTTTTTGGAAAACAAAATTTCTATTCATTGTGCTAAATTTTTTTACAGTTTTAGATGGTGCTTCTGCCAAAGCACAATTCTTGCTTGTCTATAGTGTCCTTGGTGGGTTGCTTGTTAGCTCAGGGATTGTGGCCACTGCTGTTTGAAAATGATATGTGTTCTGGGGGTAAAGCAACAAGGGAAGAGAAGGAGAGTACTATTGTTAGTTTCCAATTCTAGGTGAGATGCAGTGCCTGAGGTTTCACACAGTCATTTTAATAACTTTAAGAATGCTATGAGGTTGATTTTCATATTCTCATTTTATAAATGAGGAAACTAGGGTAGAAGATCTTACAGGTGGAGTTAAAATTCAAACCCAAGACTGTCTAACTCAGGAGCTCATTGGTTCAAAGCCAGTCTTTCTATGGACAAGGAAAGAAGGATTGGGGGAGAAAGACACTATGTAAATCTTAAGTCTGTTGAGTACAATATTTTAAGCCCTCCTGGAAACAATGCATTTTTAAAAATATTCAACCTAGTTTGTACCAGGAACCTAACAGAAATGTAGGACTGATGACAGCTACTAGCCCCCGGAGTGTCGACAGCCCAGAAATCCTCCTACCTATTGTGCCAACTCAACCCCAAATGCTTCATCCCATGGAGTTCCCAGAGACTTCCAATACTTGGTCAGGATCTGATAATCAGATGGAAAGATGTAGATGATAGGCAGGGTGTGCAAAGAGCCTAGCTGCTCTAAGTATTCTACCCCTACCGACTCTCCAAGTATCTTTGAAGGCGCTAATAAGGATGTAGACTCCAAACGGACTGTCAAAGCGTGGCTCTGTCATAACAGACTGGAGAAATACTTTTAGACTACAAGTCACGTTGCATTTGTAGGCCATAAAATCAATTGTGTGGGTTGTAACTAGTATTTAAAAATACGTGGAATTAAATGTGATAGGATAGAAAAAAAAAGATAATACTATAATGCATCACATATAATTAGCTTAAGCATTATTTTGTGAAGCTTTTGTTTCTTATATACATGAGTAACTGTGTAAAATTAAACCCGTGATGCTCAAGATGTAGAAAAAGAACTTCTACAAGCAAAAATATCCCTTCAATGGTTTTGTTTCATCGACCAAGGTTGTGACAATATAATAAGTTCCTAGTCTGAAGATATTATCTGCTGAGAATTTCCAGTTAAAAAATAAGTTGAAGTAATGCCATTTTCATTTCATCACTCCTTGAAAGTTTGCACAATAGGGAGCTACAGTAAGTTGCCGTACAACCTGTGCTTTTCCCGACAGGACTGCCTGCTTCTGATGCTCTTGTTGATAAGGGTGACAGCTTCACAATGTTCTCAGCAGAGTTCAACTGAAAGAAAGATAAACATGGAGAAAAGTTTGTTTTGGTTCTTTGACCAGTTGGCACATATTTGCTGACTATTGTATCCAACTAAGTATGTTAGCTGTGGCAGGCATCAAAAGGGAAATAAAGAAAAAAGTAAAACCATAATATTTTGTTACTGACACCCCACTTCCTAATGTGTTAATTTTTTAAAATGTCAATTGAGGTACTTGTATTTCAATTTCAACACTCCTTGCTTATTTTCACTAAAATATCTTTGTTAAATGTCTGACTCAACCCACCAGACTCTGTATGATAGCACAAAGAATAGCAATAATAATAATGACATAATTATAATTATTAATAACCACTAACATTTAGTAAAAACATACCATTTATGTTTTTATATATAGAATAGGGCTGAGATTGTGTGTGTGTGTGTGTGTGTGTGTGTATAAAATCTCCTTCAGTAGCCCAAGAAATAGATATTCAAAATATATCCATTTCAAAGATTAGGAAAACAAGGCATGTGCGCCATGCATGCCAAGAAATTTGGACCTTACATGGGGGCAAAAATGAAACCTTGAGTGTTTGTACATATGAGTGACATTGTTGTATTTGTATTTTAGCAAGATAATTCTTGTGCTGTTGAAGGTGAAATATAAGGTGGAAATTCAAAAAGAGGGCAAAACTCTTTATTGTCTTATTATAATTTTTTTAATTATAAAATTAGTTTTATAATTATAAAATTATTGTCTACTCTCTTTCCAACTTACTCTCCTGCCTCTCTGCATATATTCCATCTATACAGAATGATAAACTCTTCTCCAAACACATTAGAGTGTGTTTAGTGTGTTTGCACTCATTTCTCCCTCTGTCTGCAGTTCTGTTCTTCCCTCGACTACTAGTCAATTCCAACTCTCTTTTTCAAGGGCAAGCTCATATGTTGGTACCTCTATGAAGAAACTACTTAGAGATCATTTGCCTGTACGAGGAGCACGATATGGTAGAAAGATCAAGGGGTCGGGAATCAGCCAGACTTTCTCTGCCTCTTACATGTGTAACCTTGAGCAAGTCCCTTAAGATTTTTGAGTTTGCTTCTTCAATTGTAAAGTGGGAATATTTTACAATTCCGACCTTGGAGAGTTACTGGGAAGATTAGAGATGATTCTTGGCATCTAATAAGTACTTAAAAGATGGTACCGTTTATGATTATGCTTTTGCAAAGTCACTCAGACAGAGTAAATCATTCTCTTCTCCCTCTTCTCATTGTGCTTTGTTCCTAATTCATGCAGACATTTGCAGCATTAGGTTGGAAGTTTATTAGCCTACGAGCACAGGCAGAGACTCATTTTTGAATCCTAGTACATAGCACCATTTCTGACACAAAGCAAGATGCCCTCTATAGAATATTTTTTGAAATGAATGGTGTGGGTCTATCCTGGGGAAAATGATAGAGACACTGGATAAATATCTGAAAGTTCTATGGGGAGAACTGTAGGAGTTGATGACTGCAACACTCATTGCTTAACCAGCAGTAGTGTTCTGATGCTCAGAATGGAAATCAAACTGATGAGATACTATAGGCCCCATCTAGCATTAAGTTCATTTAGCTGTTCAAAAAGACAGAGGACAAATACAACACTGAATGTGAAAGGCACTATGATCAATGGATTGTGGATTTTTTGGTCAGCTTTACTGAAATTTTGTTTATATATTATGAAATTGGCAAATTTTAAGTGTAAAATTTGATGACTTTTGACAAAAATATGGTTTTTACAACCATAATACCCATTTAAGATAGTCATGTCCTTTTGAATAATTGATAATTCACCATTATTAAACAACTCTCTTTTTTCCTAGCAACATTTCTTCCTCTAAAACCTACATATATAGGCATTTAGTTTTACTTTGATTACTGCTAATATGGTAAATTTTCTTCAATCCTTTTATTTTTAAACTGTTTGGGGTCTTCATATTTAAAGTGAGTTTTTGTAGATAGCATATGTTTGGATTTTGCTTTTTTAAACAGTCTGATAAGCTCAGCCTTTAATTTCAGTATTTATTCCATTTACGTTTAATATGATTCTCAATATGATTGGGTTTCTATTTGCCATCATGCTATTTTTTCCTATTTGTCTCATCTATTTTCTTTTCTTTTTAATTCTTTTCCTGCTTGCCACCTTTTGAATTAATTAGTATTATTTTATTGTTTCACTTCCTATCATTGCCTATTAGCTATCTTTTTTTAATTGCTCTAGGATTTATCAGTGTCTATCTTAATATAAGATGACTTTACATATAATGTAATAATCTTACAACAGCATACTTCCATTTCCCTCTCCCTGCCTTTGTGCTATTGTTGTCATACATTTTACTTCTTCATATGTTATAAACTCTGCAATATATTGTTGCTATTTTTGCCTTAAACAGTCAATTTTTTTAGACAGACAAATAACAAAAATATCTTTTCCTATTCCAGATGTTCTTTACTTTTTGTAAAGATCCAAGTTTCTATCTAGTATTTTACTTCTGCCTGCAGCACTTCTTGTAACATTGCTGGTCTGCTGGTGATGAACCTTCTTCATCTTTTATATGTCTGAAAAAATTTTCATTCTGCCATTAAAAAATTTTTTTTTTTAGTTTAGAATTTTAGGTTATTAAGTACCTTTCAGAGTTTGAAAGATGGTATTTCATTGTCTCCTGGGCTGCATGTTTTCTGATGAGAAGCCTGCTTTCATTCTTACCTTTGTTCTTCTGTTTGTAGTGTGGTTTTTATCCTCTAGCTTCTTTAAAATGTACTCTTTGTCACTGTTTTATTGGGGGGGGGTGTGGGTGTGTGTGTGTGGTCAATTTGATTATAATGTGTCTTGGTTTTATTTTCTCCATGTTTTTTCTGCTTGAGGATTACTGAGCTTCTTGGATATAATTTTCTACATATGTGGAAGATTTTTGGTTCTCATTTTTTCAAGTATTTTTTCTGGCTTCTCATCACCTCCACCATTTTCTGAGACTCCAGATCTATGTATGTTAGGCTGCATGATATTGTCCCACAGTTCGCTGATGGTATCTTCATTTTTTAAAGTCTTTCCTTTCAGCGATCCATTTTGGATAGTTTCTAATGCTAGTCTTCAAGTTCAGTAATTTTTTCTTCTGCAATGTTTAATCTGATGATAAGTAATCCAGTGTACTTTTCATTTCAGCTATAGTATTTTTAATCTCTAAATGTTTGACTTGGGTGTTTTTATTTCTTCCATTTCTCTCTTCATTATGCTCTTCCTTTCCTCTATTTTCTTGAACATATGGCTTATATGAATTATAACTGTTTTAACATTCTCCTCTACTAATCTATCATCTGTGCCATTCCTGTAACAGTTTCTCCTCTCCTGATTATAGTGATATTTTCCTGCTTCTTTGCATATTTTGTAAGTTTTGATTGGATGTCAAATATTGTGAATTTTATGTTGGATATGATTTTTTAAATTATATCTTTTATATTACTTTAAATATTTTTTCACTTTGTTCTGGAATGTAGTTAGGTTACTTGGGATAAGTTTGATACTTTCAAGGCTTGATTTTAAACTTTGTTAGTGTGGGTTCAAAATACCCTTTAGGTGAGGATTAATTTGACCCCACCACTGAGGCAATACTCTTCTGAAAACTCTACCTTTGAGCCTGAAGTATGCTTTGAATCTTTCAGGACAAATTTTAATTCCATAAGATAAAAAATATGATGATATTCTTTGTTTCTGTTATAGGATTTTGTTAAATTAAATGTAATTATACATAAGTTAGTCATTGGACACAAATAGAAAATCTTTGGATTACAGAGGAATTTCTGTAACAATATGTTTATCTAGGGTATAATCTTTTTCTGTCACATCTTTATAGGTTTTTTTCCTTTAGCTTAAGTAAAAATAGATGGAAAATAGGCAAATCTTTATGAGAGAAGAGGTAGTTATCTCTGTTATCTCTGTTGTATGATAATTACAATAAAAAAAAAGCAAAGTCAGTGGCTTTGTTTTAAATTCTAAACTATCAATCTACCCTTATTGAAGTTTAATCTCTGCTGTCCTCCAAATATTTTTCTTGAGTTTTCAAACATTGGGTAGTGAGTTTGCAATTTTGCTCCATAAACTTGAGTGTGTGGGAAAATTTCAATTTCTTTATTTTTTTAAAAACAGATTAAATTTGACCCTATCCCACCAAAAAGAAAATTATTTAATATCAGTCATCACTGTGGCTCTCTGATCACACCCCTTGGTAGTGCAAAGGTCCCAGGAGATTTATGCAGAACAAAACATCCAGGAATATCCCACTGGACTTTGGCTTAAATTTGTTTTCCCTAAAAGGACAAATATTGGCAGGGACATTTCAAGTGCAGCACTGTGCAGCTTTTTTCCATTCTGGAGTACAGAAATCGTTGCTATGGTTGCAATATCATAATACTAGTGCTTACTAGTTTCCTAACTATAGACTATAACTGTTCTTCCATAGTCCTGTTACCTTCTTGGAAAGAGAGAGCTGAGAAAAGGAACAAAATAATTAATCTTGGCAGTGTGTGAAACACTGTGACAGCCCCTTTTCCCTTCCTAATCTTCTATCTCTGTGACGTCCAGCAGGGAACCTGGTGAAGATGAAGGGTTGATCATGAGTTCAAAGAAGGGGAAACCTAGAAAGTGGTGAGAAAAAGAGAATAAAAGAAGGAAAAGTCCTTGAGAGAGGGAAAAGAGAAGGATGCCCAAGGGATAGGCAGTTCTTTAGCCAATTTTGAGGATTTGGCCAACTGGCAGTCCAAGATTCACAAATGGAGACTTTGAAACAGAAAGTGAAATTGGGGTAGCCAAATGGTGGATTGGAGACTAGGAGCCACTTCTGTGTTCTAATGCCTTTCTTGTTCTATATTTTCTTCTTACCTCTTTTGGATGTTTGCCAAACTAATATTAACACCATGTGGGACATGGACTATCTTGTCCTCTCTCTTGCAAAGTAGGGGTACAATTCTAAGGTTACACATACCTTAACCAAGGCACTAATTTGTTAAGCTGTGACCATGTTTCCAAGATTGGATGAGGCACTGAGATCAAGAAATCAAAATATCTATGCCTTCCTTCATAAGAGACAGTCTGATTGAGCAGACAGGCATGCCAACAGGCAATAATAATGTAGTATTTTGCCAGACATTATGTATGTAAGGAACTGGGGATAAAAATAGGAGTCAAATACTGTCCCTATTCTCACAGATCTTAAATTCTAGAAGATAGAATAGACAAATAAATAAAAAAAAGTGTATCATTTTTTGGTTGATTCTGCATAAGGTCCAGTACTGCCGTTAGACTGAGGAAAGAAGGGCCCGCTGTCCTTAGCCAAAGCCTCATAAGTCTTCCCTATCACAAACATACAAAAAAATAAATGTCCCAGAGAACACATGGGCAGTTCTGCCACATGAGGAACCAAAGCCCAGTGTGGGCTTCAAATGACCTTTAACATCCTAAAAATCCTTACCACTAAATCTCCACTCTCTTGACTAACAAAATTCAGTCCTAAGGCTGAGTTTTCCCAGGGTAACATACTGGGGAGGCTAATGAATAATAAAGATGGTGGTTGGTCTCCCTTCCATTCTTTTCTGCCCTGGGATGCCTATGAGGAGCTGGAAGTTTATTTTTTAAAAAATGTAATTTTCACAGGGGACTTGACCTAAGAAGCTTGGGGGAAGAGGGCCACATACCCTTATGACCAACAATTTCCCCAACCTCTCAGCAAGCACAACTTGAAGGAATCTGTCTACTGCATGTCTTCTCATTTATTCTGGAAGGTCAAAATCTAGATAATTTATCCTAGGCAACTCATTACCATGTGGGAACATGATATAAAAGTCATAGTTCATTTTTGAATCTAAGTAATACTTTAGAAACCTTATTGACAATTCAAGTCACTACATTAGCAGAGTGAAACCACCAAATTTAAGTTAATAACAAAGCTATGTAAGGATTAATGATTCAAGTAACACCTCATTTGGCATGATTGTCTATAGATAACAAATTGTGTAAAAATTTCAATTATAAAATCTTAAGAATTAATTTTGCTGAAATGTAGCCAAGAAAAATAAATTCTGTATCATAAGTATAGCATAAATCATAAATTATGTTGTCTTTATTCAAACATGGCCCACATGATAACAGAACACCAGATATGTGGAATAATTAAATTTAGTTGCCGTTGATATTTTGCTGACTATTACCAAATAAAATCCATAGCTTTACATATTTCTAAAATGTTGTTGATATATATTGGCCAAGGTAGAAGGATAGAACTATTCTGCCACATTGGCCCTCTAGGACCAGTTCAACTGACCCCATCTTATCAACAGAGTAATTGAGAGTGGTTTTTCAGGAACTGAGAAGTGACCTCTTGTCCAGTTCAGGCCAGCTGAGACCACCAACCCACCAACTGGGCCTGCACAAATGCCCAACAAGCGACCCTTTTGAAGTCAAGGGGCTGGAAACTCCCTCAGACCCTGATAACACCACCGTTTTGTGAACATACATCCTATGAAGAGTCACGAAGCTTGACTTGCTCTTGCACAGATAATCAGTTCTCATTTCTTCTTGCCTCCAATCATCTATCTCCATACTTCAGACCACCCTGCCCTTCATCCCCCAATTTTTCCCCAAGCTCTGGATTGAGGAGACAGATTTGAAAGCATTGCCTCCTGTCTCCTTGCAGGTGGATCCTGCAATAAAGCTTTTGTTTTTCTCAAAAGCTGATGCTGTGATGACTGGCTCTTTCTGCACATTGGGCAAGAGAACCCCGATTCTGTGTGGTAACAATTTTATCTAACATTTTAGCTTGTTTTGAAAGTTTCAAATATTTAGGCAGAGGAATGTGGGCCTCTCTTTGAACTCTCCCTCAAGAACTCACAATTGTTAGAGATGGGCCTGAGTGCATAGATATTGGGGAATGCATTTGGGGAAGGATTTCTGGAAAGGCATCCTAAAGGCTGAGGACATGAATTTTGGAAAAAAGTTGAGTTTTACAATAATGCATTTAAATTTGTGCTCATTTTGATACCCTCTCAGAGGACTTATTGCTTTTTGTAAGCAAGAATTATTTATTTTCTATTTATGTTTTTATCTATACAAAGGGTTCATTTTATAGTGCTTGGAATGCAACAGTGCTTAGTGACTTGAAATAGAATGTCCTTGGGAGGGAAGAAAAATGGAGTGCAGGTAGTAAGTTTTAATAGTTAAGACCTCAGATTGGAAAGCCACATTAAGGGATAAAATGCATGTTTTTCTTTCAAGTATAACTTTTTGGCCAATTAATAAAATATTATTTTAACGATAACCAATTCTTAATAACATAACACAATATGCCATTATTGGGAAAAACAAAGAATTATCATCTTGCCTTCAGTGGTTCCTCAAAGTATCCTTGAAAACTTGTGCAATGGGAGACAGGTCTATTTTGTAGTGGTTTAAGAATCTACCTGATTCAACTCACTTGTTCTAAGTTAATTCATTTGGTCTAGTTTTAAGCAAATCTCTTTCATTATTAAGTAAAAAATGCCAGTTAGTTGCTTCTGTTTATTGAAGTACTCCAAGGTATAAGAATTTCGACAGCAGGAAGTTTATTTCTCAACTTGCCCTTATTACTCAAGAGACGTCAAGTTGCTCATGAATTAACATCAGGACAGCAATTGTCATTTCCTGGTGGGAGACTTCCACAGTTAGGGCAGAAGTCTGCACTGGTCATCCTGTGTCTTGGGATATGTTCGCAGACAGCTGCGCCTCATGTTAAATTCATAGGAACAATGTCACTGTATTAAGTAGAGAGGAATTCAGATCTTAGAGCAAGAATGTGAAGTCAGACAGTCTTGCCAAGTGAACCTTTGGTACTTAACATTTGCTAAAGCTTTTCTCTGCCTGAAATTGCCACAGGAAATGCTGCTTTGTGGTTCGAACAACTTGTCAGGCTCACAGCTCAACAAACCAAAATATCAGCAAAATGAAGTTTTGTTACATAACATGCATTACTTAGAGCACACAACAAGCCTCAGATCTGCCAGCCTTGAGTGCACTAAGAGGAGCAGAAATGAAGCAAGACGAGAAGCAGTCTGACTTTGGCCACAAAAGGCAACAACATACTAGCAGACTCAAGGTCATGTTGTTTTCCCTTTCTATTGAAATGGCAGGCCTATGACAAATTTGTGCAAATATAACATGGAAAATAATTTCTTGAAGACAACTTCTTTGTGCCAAGTGTTTTCTGATTTTCTTTGGCCTAGACTAGGGATGATATTAGGTTACTTTAGAGCCTAGCTCTTTCAAATTTCCTCTAAGCTAGGGCCAAGGAGTGTTTCTTTCACAAAAAGGCCAAGGCCTTACATGCAGGGCTGGGATGAGAGAGGCCCAGGGGCAGGGTGAGAACACAGGGTGGTCTAACCTGATGTTCTATTCCTTTTTCGCACTCTTCCTCCATCCCAGAGTGGCCAGAATTCACTGAAGGAGTAGTAATTGTCATCTAAACCAGGGAACGGAGGTGCCTGGCATTTGAGGGGTCAAACCACTTCACTTTTTTGAGCCCCCGTTCAAAATCTCCTCTTGACGAACAGGATATGCACATCAATGCCCTAGAGTAAAACATAGTCATAGCTTCATTAAAAGAAAAACGCAGATGTGAGGCTGTAACTGGAGAGTTATCCTCCCAAGGGTCCTGTAGGAACTCATTCTTGGTCAGTGAGTATTTCCCAGTGTTGCTTATGGTCATCACTGTGCTTAAGCCAGCTCACACCATTGCAAGAGCTGAGTATTAAAATTGTCAGGAATTCTGTTAGCCAGTTATTAATTCTTGGTAACATAAATTCGAGCATGTTTACACCATGGAAATCAGCAAATACTACAAATCTGGGGTTTTTTTTGAGAGTTGCTTTACCAACACACTACTATGTACAATCTCACTCAGCTCTGCACAAACTTGCTCCCTTATTTCCTCCCCTTTCCTTTAGTCTCTGTCCTCTGCTCCTCTGTCCTCTGCTTGGATCCCTTGGACATTTTTCGTCCCTTAGCTGTTTTCCTCTTTTATTCTTGATTTTTCTTGTGCTTCACTATTCATGCACAGACAACTTTCATGCATAGAAGATTCTTAGGACTTTGTTCTCACTGGAGTGATCAGAGGAAACCAGTTTTGTTTTTTGTTTTTTTTGCACAAGCAAAGCTCTGGGAATGGAATGCTAGAAGATGTAAGATTTCTTCCTCTGGGAATCATAAATATGGGCACCACTGCCTATATATTCTGGAGCTGGTGAGGCATTCTGTTGTCCCAATTACGCTTAAAAGACAAGTGAGAATTCTCAATGACTAGCTCTCCCAATCAGCTCCAATCCTAGAACATACTGCTTTTTCTAAGCAACAGCCGAAGTCTGTATGCCCTAGAGTGCATATTTGTGGGTGGCTTAAATATTCCCAAGTGAATGTGGAAAGAGATAATTGTTTTAGACCTGGAGGGACCTTAGAAATAATCTTGTCTAATTTACTCATTAATCTGGTAAATAAACAGGTTCAGAGAAATAGTGGTAGAAGCAGGACCAGAATTCAAATCCCTGACTCTAACTTCTAAGAATTTTCAAATCTGCAACAATGCCTTTTTTTTTTTAATATTATAACTAGGGCCAAGATAATGTTCATCTAACTCAACAAATATTTTTTGACTACCAGGTACATTTCTGTGTTTACTTACTTACGCTCAGAACTGTACTAGATGTTGGAGCTTCAGACGAGTTCCTTATTTTTCTAGAGCTTTCTTTTAAGAACCAAGACTATTTGTGTTAGCATGACTTAACTCCATGTTCCAGGAAATTCTTACCTAGAAAAATGAAACTATAATTCAACAGAGAACTTATTTGCATCAGGAAATTCTTGTAAGTTAGTTTATCTGGGCCAACAATCTGCTCAAGTGGGCTAACAGCTCATGCATCAGACAATAGGTTGCTTATAAAAATTCATGTCAAGACCCTCACCTCATTTGTCCACCAATCTGAACTATCAGTCAGCAACTTTGCCCAATTCCAGTCAGTACTCTTCCTTGAATGACCTGTTTTAAACTTTTTGAGCCCCCTCTCCCTAACATCCTCTTTCTGAGACACTATAGCTCTGTCAAACTACCCTTCGCCATGTTGAATACATCTGATAGCTTTACCTTTCCCTGATCAAAAGATTTTTTTCGTTGGTATTTCTCAAGAGTTGGCAGTTGACTCATTCACCTGGAGAACAGAGTGTGAAAATGAGGAGGACTATGTTTACCATGAGCGATTTGGATGTAGTTAAGACCTCCACTTGCCACACTCCATCGTCAGGTAACTTGCCCTGGAAAATGTCTGGCTGCATGTTGTTTTACAACCTTGGTTATACACATTCTCTGTTTTCTGTGACATTCTGACTTAAAAAATTTCTAATTTCCAAAGCATATTTGGGATTGGACATCCTGCTGTCTGATTCTGAAAGTGTGGTGTCAAAATTCATAGAAGAAGGGAGGGGTGGGTGACTCAGAAGTCATGCAAAAGAAAGTCATTGGAGGAGCAACTCTGGGAAGCCACAGAAGAACATTATCCCAAATTAGATTGGAAAGCTTTTGATTTTATGTGATTTTTAAAATTATTGTTGCATTTCTTTTGATTAGGGTTTGGATCACTGTTTTCTCTAAATATTTTTTGTGTAAAATTCCCCTCTGTTAAAAATACTATCTATATGGGTTTGCACGCTCCGCTTTGGCAGCCTGGGGTTTCCCTGGTTCGGATCCTAGGTGCAGACACGGCACCACTCATCAAGCCATGCTGAGGCGGTACCCCACATAGCACAACCAGCAGGACCCACAGCTAGAATATACAACTACGTACTTGGGGGCTTTGGGGAGAATAAGAAGGAAAAGGAAAAAAAGGAAGATTGGCAACCAGATGTTAGCTCAGGTGCAAATCTTTAAAAACAAAATACTATCTACAGATTGAAATATAGTTACCAGAAGCATCAAAATAGCAAAGGTGGTATGGTGGGAGGGGGGACCCTGAATGGGTCATAAGGAGTTGGTCTCTGAAAGGCCTCATCATGGCTTGGATGACATAACCCTCAAAACTCTCTACCTCCTTTGCCTTTAATTTCATCCAATCTTCTAATCATTCAGGTGTTAGCAGAAAGAGCCTTCTGGTTAGAGGATGCCAACATACAGGTTAGATTAAGACATTGACATTCTGGATTTTTAAAAAGAAACATTACCCATATCACTGTGGTTTAAGCCAAATTGACTTCATTAGGTGGAAATATACCTGTGAAATTGTCTTTATAATTTGTTAAAATATCAGTTTCTCAAAGAGGAATTATACATATACTTATTATGCACCTGCTGGGGTTGAGCATTGAGCTACGTACTCTTGCCCTAAGAAACAAGGTCCAGCCCTTGGCCCAGAATAGTTTACAGTGTAGGTGGGAGGCCACCTGACACCTTACCTGACACCTGACAGCAAGTCCAGGTAAACTGTCCTAAGTGCTGTAAGAATTCAGACTAAGGGCCAACTCACAGCTGCCTGAGATTCCTCTGTGAGGTCAGAAGTCAGAATCTCATTCTTGTTAAGTAGAATTCACTCATTCAACAATTATATGTTAAGCACCTACTGTATTCCAGGCAATATTATAGGAACTTGGGACAATGAGAGAACAAAACAGACAGGGTTCATTTTCTCGTGCATGGCCATATCCCATGTGGCTTCACAGCCCTCAAGATAAGCAGGATAACTGAAGGAAAGAAGATGAGTCATCAGGACTGGGATGAAGAGCCATTCTGAGAAAGTAAGGAACAGGGCAGGGAAACAGATGATTTCCTCTTGAAATTTTGAATCCTGTCTTAAGTATTTCTGAAATTTTCCAGTCCAAAGTAATAATTCGTGGACCCAGCACACTTTTGCTTTCTAAAAAGGGCTGCTTGTTGGATGTACCATCCTGAAAGCTTCGGGAGAGGCTCTGTGGGAGAGAGAGGAGAATGGGTAGTCTGCTGGACCTAGAGTCTGACGAATGGGGCCCACCGTGTCCGCTCTGTAATTAACTAGCTGTGTGACCATAGGTAAGCCAGTCAGCATCGCTGTTACCAATGACAGATGATTATGAAAGCTCCAAAATGTTTCACAAATGTAGGAGATTATTAATATACATATTAATGTCTATGTTTACGGGTCACAATAGCAGAGGTCACAATAAAGAATGATAGCTGAGCAAAGCTGCAAAGAGAGTGGGAATTAAAATATACATTGAGTATCTGCTCAGTGCAGTGTGCTGCACTATGCTGGCTTTTTCTGCGGATTGATTTCTTTGATTCTTACACTAACCTCATGGGAAGGATTATTAGCCCTTTTTGCGTGAGTTAACTGAGACTCAGAGAGGTTGTCCTCAGTCACGCAGTCAGCAAGTGGGGGGCTCTGGCATTCTAAGTTAGAGCAACAAGACTTTTTGTTTCTGTGCTCTTCCAGCCTGGCCGGGAAGATGCCCTTGCCCAGTAAATGGTACTATCACGGTGTTTGATGAAAATACCATTTCCCTGAAACAAGGAAATGATGGCAATTTTTAAAAAAAAAGTCAGGGGAGACATTTGAGTGTATTTAAATATATATGAGGATTGTATATTTTCTTTTAAAGCATTTTAAAGCAATTTATTGGATTATGAATATAAAGACTTTTTCCCCCTGCTTTATTGAGGTATAATTAGCAAATAAAATGGTAAGATATTTAAAGTGTGTCATGATGATTTGATAAATTTATACATTGTGAAAGATTCCTTCTATTTAGTTAATTAACACACACATCACCTCACATACGAATTTATCCTTTTGTGTTCACGTGTGTGTACGAACATTTAAATTCTACTCTCTTAGCTAATTTCAGTTATACCACCCGGTGTCATCAACCGTAGTCACCATGTTATACATTAGATTCTCTGGACAATTTCTTCTTCAAATATGTAACTAGTATAAAACTACTATTTAGTTATTCTGATTATTTTTTAATATAAAAGAGACTACAATAGCAATTCCGTTAGTGGATCTGAGATTGAATTTAGAATATTACTTTAAGCAGATCTAAGTCTTGCCAAAATGATGAATAATTCACGTGAAAAGTGTAATTGAATTTCTGTGATGCCTTAATAATGATACTTATGATTTACTGAGTCTATATTCTGTGTTAGACACCGGGCTAAATGGTTTACAAAAATGTACCTTAATTATCCCTCACCCCTCTCTTCTGAGTTCCTTCTTCACCCTTGTTTTAGAGGTAAGGAAATGGAGATGGAGAAAGAGCAGCAAGGTCACGCAGTGGGTAAGTCATAGCTAGCAGTGGATTCCAACCCAGGGAGGACCACCTTTTGTAGGCGCTGTTCTTGAATGCCATGTGACTCCACGTGAGGGGACAAGGGCCACTCTGTTGAAGATAGCAACAGAACAATGTGCACATGAAACTTTAAAAAAGTCATAAATTAGGGGCTGGCCCCGTGGCCGAGTGGTTGGGTTCGCGCGCTCTGCTGCAGGCGGCCCAGTGTTTCGTGGTTCGAATCCTGGGCGCGGACATGGCGCTGCTCATGGGACCACGCTGGGGCAGCGTCCCACATGCCACAACTGGAGGAGCCCACAACGAAGAATACACAACTATGTACCGGGTGGCTTTGGGGAGAAAAAGGAAAAATAAAATCTTAAAAAAAAAAAAAAAAGTCATAAATTAGGCAGATCCAGGCTTTGCAGGACCTGAAGCTCATACAATTATGGAGACACTCTAAAAGAAAGAATACAAATTACAGTATAAAAATGAATATTTATTTTAGATAAGAAAAGAAATCTTAACAAATTACAAATTTATAAAGCTGAAAAATACCGCAGAGAATCCAGAAAAATAGTACGTGTTTATTAAAAAATTGCCTGAAACACCTCTAAGATACTTTACAGTTTTGGTTACATACTCTTGATCTCCTCTTCATATAACAATGATTTATTTTTTATTTTTTTATTTTAAGATCTTTTTTTCTTTTTCATTTTTTTTTTTTTTGAGGAAGATTAGCCCTGAGCTACCTACTGCCAATCCTCCTCTTTTTGCTGAGGAAGACTGGCCCTGAGCTAACATCCATGCCCATCTTCCTCTACTTTATATGTGGGACACCTACTACAGCATGGCTTTTCCAAGCGGTGCCATGTCTGCACCCAGGATCCGAACCGGCAAACCCCGGGCCCCTGAGAAGCAGAATGTGTGCACTTAACCGCTGCACCACCCGGCCAGCCCCTGTATAACAATGATTTTTAAGATAATCTTCTATTCAAAGAACAGAGCGGTAGTTTATTCTTTCTGTTAGTATGGTTGATCAAAATTTGTTTTTCATATAGATACCTGGGTGAGTAAATCATGTGATTTCATACTAAGAAGTACTTAGTATATGTCATGTTACTACAATTGCATCTTTTACAAACACAGGAATTCGGAGAGATTTCATGTAACATGATTCGAGTCAAATAGGAAAAAAACTGTAGGAAACATTTATAATTGTACAGCCTGCATTATTGAGTATATTCCCGGAATGAGAGGGTTTGTTTTGTCTAGGGTTGATGTAAACTGAATCCTCAGCTTGCAAATTTTCATTTTGATGATTGAGAGAATTTTCCCCGGACTAGCTTCTGGCTCTGTGTATTTCAACCTCGTTTCTCCCACATCTGCCTCATTGTGGCGTTGTGTACTTGAAGCCCCATTCTGATCTCCGCATCAGGAGGCGGGGTGATCAGGCATGGTAAGCAGAGGAATATTCCTAGAGGCTATTCTCGTACGGGGATGCCTAGTAAAAACAGTCATAACATGACTGTGAACCAGTAAAACATATGTCACTAAATATAAATTGAATTTAGATATCCTCAACTCAACTTCCCCTTAGCCAGATCTCAAAAACACAGCTATATCAACGTCACCCACTACAAGGACAGTTGTAAAGAAGGGAAGTGGGAGTGAGAAAAACAAGCAGTCCTAATCAATTTGGTTAAAATATATGACTTC
Organism: Equus quagga; assembly: GCF_021613505.1. NCBI lineage: Eukaryota > Metazoa > Chordata > Mammalia > Perissodactyla > Equidae > Equus > Equus quagga. The sequence continues at coordinate 97,785,261 of NC_060269.1, forward strand.
AGCAAATTTTATAAAAATATATGACCCTTGCTAGGGCCCCTCCTAATCCTTGAGAAAAGGCTGAATTAGTGACGGGTCCTGGAGCTTAAGTTAATTAGCTTCACAATAGATCCACCTGTGGCTAAGGTGAAGTTCTTATCTACCTGAGTGGCATCATTGTTTAAAGCATGTAAATATATTCATCCTTATGTTCAGGTTAGTACCTGTGACCCTAGTAACTGGTAACAGTGACAAATATAAGAAGATTCTGTTGTATGGTCAAAATGGTAAATCCTACCTAGATCACTGGAGTGATCTTATGTAAAGCTTCCATTAGGTTAGGCTCAAAGAGATTTTTCTTTCTTTGGCACTGAAGTGGTATTTTGAATTAGTCATATAGATTTTTTTCTGTTTTTCTCGATCTCCACCCAAACTACACTCTCATCAGCTATACTAAAATTTGCAGGCTAAATTTTAATTTATCAAATTTGTAAACTAACTCTCATTTGGCTTCCTCTTTTGTAGCTCCTAAAAGCAAAGTTAATGTTGGAGATTTTTTTCAATAGCTGACATCCTCAGGGTAACGACACCCTATTACTCTTTTCCTCTGGAGGCATCAGTGATAGAAATGTTTAGGGAAAGGGATTTTGAAGGGAGATTCTAAAATCTTTGGGAAATTCCACAAGTAGACAAGGTTTCATAGCCATGTCGACAAAGGACATTGTCCAGAAATCAGCGAGTCATGAGTCATGAGTGAGGCATGCCGACATTCGAATGGAGTCAACAGAAGGAAGCTGGCCACGGACCCAGCAACTCTTGGCTGCTGGGCCAGAATTACTACAAAAGATTTCCTCTTTTCAGTAGATTTTTCTGGAGTGTTCATGCTGTATGATGTGATTGGAGCTCAAATTCAGCTCCTGTTGTTAAGGGGAAAAAAACCAAGAAGTCACTTAGAAAAGTGTGTAGTGGGCAATAGAAAGGTTCACAGCCAGGGAAGACAGACCTTGAGAACTTAGCTCATATAGTGAGGTGGAGGTTGAAGGAACAAACTTCCAGGAAGTGTCCAAGCAGTGCTGCTACTTGGCGTGAATTTTAAAGGATGAATAGGTTTTGCCATGCAAAGAAAGAGCAAGGGTATTCCAGACAGAGGGAATAGAATGAGCAAGGACTCAGAGGCACTAGAATTTGAAAGATGAAAGCTGAGGGCAGGAGCAGAGACAGATCTGGAGAAGCCAGAAGCGGCCAAGCAGAGAAAAACTTTTATCAGGGAGAGAATGTAAAATGTATCCTGAAGACCACGGCAAGGGGGTAGACATTGAATATTAAAGCTGGGAAAAGACATGATCAGATTCATGTTTTAAAAAGTTCACTTGGGAGAAGTGAGTGAATCATGGAGGGGGAAAGCTTCAGGTTCGACCACTTAGAGGTTTCTGTGGTAATCTGGGTCAGAGAAAGGAGGACTTAGTCCAATGCAGTGGGGCTAGAAAGGGAGAAGAAATTCACTAAGAATTTTTTTAAAAAAAGACTAGATAAAGTTACATGTTGGAATACTTCATAGATACAAGTGGAAGTAGAAGTAGAAATGCTGACAGGGCAATCATGACACACAAGTGCTGACTGATGTTAAGAAATGCTGACAACACAATAGGAGGTGAAACAACCAGGAGATAAAATTATAGTACACACATAACCCACAAGATTGAAATGGAATATATCAAAACATTAACAGCCATAATCCCTGGATAGTGAGATGACAGATAGTTTTTATTTTCTTTTTTATATTTTTCTATACTCAAAATGAATCATATTAGTAATGCAGAACTATGACAAATGTTCAGAAAACAAGGATGGAAGGAAGAGTGGAGACAGATTTCAAAGCTGTTAAGGAGATATACTCTGGTGTATGAGAACTAAGAATGATTCCATAAAAAGAAACAGAGTTATGATTCCTACAGAAGCCTCTCTAACTTAACCTGTTCTAGAAGTTTCTACAAAGCAAGCATTATAGGCTATGGCACCCAGGTTGGATATATAGTAAGTGAGGGGAGTAAACACGAGATAGGAACCGAGGTAGGAGAGAAATTAAGTTGCGTTCTCCTTCCTGTCCGTTGGTTTAGCTCTGACTGCTGAGCTGACTACAAGGGGAACGTGCACACAGGAAAGCAGAAGTCTCTGAGTCTGATTTCTTGGATAGACGTTGCCCTACTGAAGTCAGACCCATGAATGGCTACCCCAGGTCTGCCCAGTTCCCGTCCAGCCCTAGGCTCTGCTCCCCTGACTCATAGCATTCGATGCCCTGGTTGCTTGTATGTGTTGAGAATTCGAATGTGCTGGAACAGGAAATTGTAGTAAAATACCCAGTCATTAACCGCCTTCACAGCTGCTTATTCTTTTCTGAACCCTTGGAAAATGAACCATAATACTCAAAATTATATTAATAATAATAGTTACACTGATGTTAAAAAATAGGCAATACCATATATTTGCCAAAGGGCCTAGGAGTAATATCAACAGCTTCACTGAGTGTTCAAAGGTTCAAATTTGAGGGTCATTTTTTGCCAAGAAGAGTCAGTAAGTGGCCTGAAATTCCACTCAGTACCTTCTCCTATCAGAGCTAGCTCTATGAGCAGGCCCAGCGTTTCTGGAGGAGAGCGCTTGGGGGTGTGAGTGCGCTTTCCTCTTGAGCAACATCTTTTCTCCTCTCCATGCCACCCTTGCCTTAAGAACTTCAAGCTCAGACCTAGAGCTCAGTTCATAAATCAACTCCCCCAGATGGTTGAAAGGTCCTGTTCATGTGCTCCCGTGGCCTCTGCACCTATTTGTATTGTAACACTTCACCCATTGAATTTTACTTGCCTGTCCATACTCTCACTAGATTTCAAGGTCTATAAAAGAAGAAATGGTCTCTTATTCACTGTTGTATTCACAGCACCTATCAAAATGTCTGGCATATAACATGCTGAAAAAATATTTACTAAATAGTTAATAACTGATTTTATTAAATGACATTATTAAATTATTGAACAAATGATCAAGTTCAGAAAAAACATAGAAGTTAAAAACGTGAAGAAGCAAATACTTAGAACATTTGCCTTGCTTTGCTAGTGAGCCCTTTATTACAGATTTCACCCCTCCCTCCTCCACACCCTGCCTTCTGTGAGCAGCTGCTCACTGTGGCATTGAGCTCCAGAAAAGAGGAAATGTGCTAGATGGGAATAAAGTCTTTACAATTGTGACTACTATAAAGCCTCTTGGGTGGTGTTCATTATACCAGAAACTGAAACTATTCTTCAAAATAAGATGAAGAGCAGAGGGAACAGAGCAAGAGAGTTTCATTTAGCAAGTCATTTTTTCTAGGACATAAATTGATACTTTAATGTCCTATCTTCTGGGGTGCAAAATCCTTTTAACTATTATTTGTGCATATGGAAATAGGAATATATCCTTATATGAAGCACCCTCAGATATTGCTGCCCAAAACGAATGTAATCACGAAGAAACATCAGACAAATCCAAACTGAGGAAATTCTGTCCCAGAATAAAGGAAACTAAAAATATATGACAACTAAATACAACACATGATCCTAGATTTGGATCCTGAAATACTTTTCTCTCTTTTTCTCCATGCATCCATGCATCCATGCATCCATCCATCCATCCATCTATCCATCTATCTATCCAACTATCCATCTGAAGGTCATAATGGTGGAGCTCTCATGAATGAGATTAGTGCCCTTATAAAAGAGACCCCAGAGAGGTCTCTAATTTCCTCTGCCATGTGAAGACACAACAAGAAGGCCATCTATAACCAGGAAGTGGGTCCTGATCAGACAACAAGTCTGCTGGTGCCTTGGTCTTGGATTTCCCAGCCTCCAGAACTCTGAGAAATAAATGTTTGTTGTTTAAGCCCCCCAGTCAATGGTGTTTTTGTTATAGTAGCCCAAACAGAATAAGACATGTACCTTAAACAAAGTAGTTATTAAACTAAGTCAGGTTAAAAGCTAAGCATGCTGAAAATGTGTTAGAAGACCTAGGAGTGTTTGTTTCTCTCAGAGTTAGTTTCAAAGTACAGGGGGACATATCAGACTTTGTGTAATTTCCAGTAACGTTAAGTGCAAGGATGAAGGCCCACACATTTAGTGTTGCAAATAATATAAAAGGCCCCAGGAGCACTCCAGTGAACACAAGTCCTCAGAGACAGCTAAGCACACCAGTGTCTAGGGGCTGTAGAAGCCTGGAAAGCAAGGATCCAGTGTAAACATAACTTCCAAGCTGATCATTTCTCTATTGCTCTCTTGGCAGTTTCATGCTTTCTGTAACACCGTGTAAAGGTAGGCACATCTTTCTGATCAGTAGAGTTTTCTTTCTTCTAATTGTGATCCTCAGAAATCAAGGCTCTCCAAAATGCTTTGAGAACATTATTTTTATTCAAGCAAAAACTCTGTTTGCATTCATTTAATATGACAGGGCTGCAAATGACTTTCATAGACCCTAGACACGTCTACCTTCTGGGGGCTCTCCCATCAATACTAAAAATTATTGTTGATGTAACTTTAAATACTTCAAACTTTTCTTTCTGTTTTAGGCAACATTTATCAGATTTTTGTGGGCCCCCCAAATTTTATCTTTTTCTGTTGTGAGAAAAAATAATACTCTCTTTGACTCTAAAGCTTCATTTTTATATTTTAATTTTAAAAGAAATTGAAACATTTTCGCGGCCCCTTAAAGTTATCATGGGCCCTAGGCATTGTGTCTACTATGCCTAATTCATAAGATTTGAATTAGATTTTGAATTACTTAGGGGCCATCTTCATACCTCTAAGATAAGTGTAATATTTGCATTGATGTAGGCATTGCATTGCTAAAAATCAGATCTTGTTCTATAACACATAGATTTATATATCTGAATATTAATTGAATTTTATAGACCTATGGATCACAATATATACCTATATCCATTTATAATTTATATTATATTCCATTGGGAGTCACAGTTGATTTTAAATATCGTCTATTAACATTGAACCAGGTAATCCATGTATTTTTACTCAGCATTCTGTTGACGAAGGCTTAGACAGCTATCATTACCTGTCTGTTTTGAAGACCCCATGGTGGATCCTAGACCCTCCGAAGATCTTGTTCTATAACAAATAATATTGTGTTTTTATCATGTGGTTTCCATACTTGCTCTTTTCTTTTCTTAGTATTAAAATTTTTTTAAATATAAGACATCTCTGTGAAATAGTCATATGTTGCTATTAATTCTTTCTGAAGGTGAGTTCTTTGTTGATAAGATCATAGCTTACCTCCTATAAATAGCATTATGGTGTCACAGAAGATTCTGCAAAATCAAATAGAAGAAAAAGTGCCATATGGAGGTTCAATATTAATTTTAAAAACTCCAAATATTAGTCTTTATATAGAAAGCTATTCAAAATAGTAGTGTGAATCATTTTAAAAGAAAGGAAATTAATGTCAAGGGCTAGCCAAAAAATTAGATCTTTTATTTGCAGCAACTTGTTTCTTAAAATTAAGACATTTTCCATGGTCTTCAAAATCATCACATCAGAGTTTCAAGAGTACCTAGCAGAGCGGTGCTCTTGCATGAAATCAGTCCCTAGTCCCCTAGCGTTTTCATAGCTCCCATTGTGCCAAGCATTAGTGCAGCCCTTCAATGCCGGGGCATGAGGACGCATTCCATTCCTTTCCATCCCAAATTTATCAAAGAGTTAAGAATGATTCAGAATAGATCACACTGTAAAAACTGAGAAATCATGTAAATGCTGTCAGAAGTGCTTAGCTACTTTGCTTCTGCAAAGATAGAATGTGTAGGTGCTGGGTCTTCAGTGGTGAAAAAGCAGCAAGAAAAGCTCTGTCTTTATGAAACGCAACATGGTACAGATGTCTGTTTAGTTTTAGCTACCATGTCCCCTTACTTCTGAAGTTAAATCTTTCCAGAGCAATGGTTTTGTTTATTGGATATAAGCAAATTCTAAAACACAGTCTGGGGAGGTGGCTAACCTCCATTCTGCAGAGCTAAAGTAATTAGAGAAGCAGGAGAAAATTTCTGAAGTAACAATTAAGTTTGGATTGGGAATTAGGGCAATTGGAGAACTCCAGGTGCCTGTTGACTAACCCTAGCAATCTGACACCAGGTAACCAGGGAGTTCCTTTTACTGCCACGACTGGGTCCAAAGGCCTTTGGCAGCATACACGAAGTACCCGTGGGTTCCAGAAAATTGTGAAGAAATCCTGTTGGGATCATATCAGTTCACCACCGAACCCAAAGGACCATGATTTTAATGGCAAGGAATATCTCAAACCAGATAAATAATTCATCTCAAAAATCTCTGTTTTTTTAGTGTGAAGCTCATTCATGAAGAGACCTCTCTTTGCTTGGACCCGCAGCAAAAGTGGGTGCAGAAGCTTGTACAGATAGTTTTGAGGAGGTAAGTTGATTGTTCTCAATTAAAATTCTTATTTTTCGTGGAACTAATAAGGAAGGTTCAGAAAAGTCAGCTCAGTTACATGATGGAATCGCACTCTTTTTTTTTTTTTTTTTGCTGCTACTTAAAAGGTTTCTTTCATGCATTTCTTCTTCAATGATAGGAAAAAATAGCAGCAATAGCAATTTTGCTTTTTTAACAGCTCAAAATGTAGAGCAAAACAATAAACCTAAAAGAGTATTAATTTCTCAAAAAAAAAAAAAGCACAGCAATAAAAGTTCCTTTACTCTTTCTTAATTCATTGTTTTTAATTGCTTTTAGGGAGGAGGAAAATAAATGGTAAAAAAATTAAAGGATAATTCTTTCATAATTTCCAAAAATTTCTCAGTGAATGTGCTAACGATACTTTAAGGAAATAAAATGGGAACTCTAGGCAATGCTGTTGGATCCCCACACGTATCGCTCTATCTTCACTTCTTCCGCGCTCACTGTATTTAGTCTTCCAGGCCGCCGGAGTCCACGACACCAGCAGAGCCACTGGCTGGAAATACTGGGAAATTAACCCCCTTGGAAGCATGTTTTAACTAACGATTCACTGGGGCAGTGTATAAACATCCCAGCTCCCTGGCCCTCAGGTGAGATCACGCTGAAGCACATGTTTTATTTCCGTCGTTTCCAGTGAAGTTCCGTTTAACCCATACCAATAACTTGCTTGAGAACCAACACTTTATTGACTGCCTTCTCTTTCTTTCACCAACATCCCCCTCTCCACCTCATGTTTGCTGCGATCACTTCCAGCGTAAGTGTAAGTAAACTACTTACACTTGAATCCCTAGCTGAGTGACCACTTTTAGGGAGAAATGAACTGAGACAATAGCTTGGGGTCCTCTGTGGGCCTAGAAACCAACATTATGTTTAGTTTCTCCCGAATTTCTAAAGTGGGGTAAAAATATACCACTTCATATTACCTAGGAAAATTGTGAAGACATGTAAAATGCCTTAAGTTTTTAAATAGTCACATTAAATAGTATTTTCACATATAGTTTAGTTCAAATATTATGTAATACATATGTGTGTATATACAAGCATATATAGATAGATTGACCAAATGTTACTATAAGTAAATTATAGAGAAAAAATATTAAGAGGATAATATAATGGCCTGGTAGAACATTTATGTTTATTTTAGACTCTTAATGATGTTATATCAGAGAACTTTTGATGCTACTGTTTTCATCTCTTCTCAGCTGGTACTCTCTTATCCTGCCTTCATTTTTACTCGGTTATACCTTGAACAGTGAGACTCTTGGGCAAGAGCAGCACCCCTGTAATAGTTTCATTATATTTGAAAAACAAAATAGCAAGGATTCACTTGACAATGTGTTCGGTGTCATTGTTTGTTGGTCAAAATTATTTATTATGTACCATAAGTTGTCATTAATTTATTTAAATAAGTATTTTGTCCGCATCGTTTTATTTATTCAAATTTTTAAAAAAGACTTATTCATAGCTCCCAAAACCAAATTTTTTTTCTTCTACCATTTTGATAGTTCAGAAACATACATGTTTGTTCCATTATCTCTCCTTTCTTACTGCCCTCCTTTCTTCCTCTTTCCCTCTTTCCTTCTTTTTCTCCCTTTTTCCCTTTCTTCCTCTCTCCTTTCTTCTTTCTTTTCTTCTTTCCTATCTTCTTTCCTTACAAATGTAAACTTTTCTGGGAAGCTTTTTTTAAAAAAATCAATCATATTTCGACTTAGAAAATTTAAAATCTTCTATGGAAACTGTTATACTTTTATTTTCAAAATACAGAACTAATTCCAGAGAGGATTTATATATTTGAGTCTCTTAGTTTGGGAATTTTTCTCAAGTCCCCATCATGAGGCATTAGGAAAAGTACTTCATAGTTTAGGTATTTGTCCCCAAGGCTGACTTCAGACTATCCATCAATCAATAGCTGTGCTCAGCAAGGCCAGCTAGCCTTCCGCGGCCCTCAGCGAAAGGGAGGAGGAAATATAATTGATGATGAGCTTATCAGCCAGATAAGGAAATGAAATTTACATATATGAAACAAAGAAAATCTTCTGACTATATGATCCTTAGCATGAAATTACCAGCTTTTCTTATGTATCTAATTATATCATATGAAGTAGATGGCATTCCCATTTCATCAATGAGGAAATTGAGGATAAAAGAAGTTTAATAACTTGCTAAAGTTTATCTGAATAGTAACAGGGTAGTAAAACCATGCAAGTGCTCAAATAAAAGATAATCTGATTGAACCCAGTCAAGATGTTTAGTTCCAGCTACCATACTGTTTTCACCCTTCTTTTAGGATACCTGGACCAAATTATGCTGTACAGATTATAAGATATAATGTAGACATTATTGGGTTTGGACTAGCCAGGATGTTGATTGCATTAGAAGTTCTGATGATCTTGATTCCGTAGAACTTGAAGAATTTGTTTTTCCCTTTGTTGCTTCCTGCTGCTGTTTATTTCAAGACAGCTTCATGAGATTACATCTGCAGTTAACTGAGATTTAAAAATATTACCATATGGTTACTTCTACTGACAATTGGGCTTCAAACAATTAACTTCTTCCTTAGATCCGATTCCTCTTCATTTTGATTCTCACTTTATCAAAAGCCAACCATGCTGTCTATTTGGAGCAGATTATTAGCTTCAGGAGAGGGTCTGATTATCATCCACTTTCTCCCAGATAAGATACTGGCCTAAGAAGTGAGTTGAGTGGTAGAGAATAGGAGGAATATCTATATTAGTAACGATTTTCAATAACTAAAATAATAGTTTCCTTCATAAATGTTTTTCATGTTCTAAAAATAAATGAATTTTTTCAAGGACTGTAAGAAGGGATATAGTCATACTATAAGGAAATGTGGCACACAATTATGGGTTTGAAACATAAATCTTCAAACTTATGTTTCCATCAAATGAAACAGATGGCTAGATTGACTTCTGAAAATAACTTTTAAAAATATATTAAATATTTTTAAATCCATCAATAAACTGTTAAAAACATGAAGAAAATTTAAGCCAAGGAATGAGTAGAGTTGGAATTCTCATGTGTTATATACCTTTGTCTAATTGTCAGTGTTCTGTTTCTTATCTGCATACGTGTAATCCTCACAACAACTCCAAGTTGATAGTATCATTTCTAAATTTAACATATAATGAAACTGAGGCACAGAGAAGTTAAGTGATATGCTTGTGATTACTTGGCTAATCTTATATATCTATAGATACACAGATACATAGAACTACATATACATAGATCAAGATGTATTAGAGTTGATAAAAGTACTTTGGTATAATAGAATAAAGACTGGATGCTCTGAATAAAGGTAAAGCAAATTGAGAAGTATTCCTATTAAGACTTAGTAAAGTCAAGGATAATTTGGATATATCCAAAATGTGTCTCCAACAGATTAATTTTAAACATGATGAAAATTTCACTTTTCCACAGTTTTCAGCATACTCCATTAATCACTTATAACAAAGCAATAAGAAAAAGACAAACAATTTATTACAAAACGTGGGAGAACAAATATAGGCAATTCACAGGGAAGGGAAACTTAATGTAAGCCAATTTACGTATAAGGAGATGCTAATGCTCATTGACCATCAGAGGAATGCATGGTAAACTATGATGAAGTACTAAGAATTAATACATCAGATAACACTGAGCATTAGTCTAAGGGTAATGGGAACTCATACATTGCCCAAAGGGGAATGTAAATTTGTATAACCGCTTTGGACATGATGAAGCAGCTTTCTAAATTACTTTCTACTTGGAACAGAGCGTCTGGGTATACGCACAGGATATATTTGATAGAGAGTGAGGTCTCCTGGGTTTTATGGGAACTGTCCAAAATAGTAAGAAGGAGGATCATTGGGAACTAATCTATAAATCAGCATCTGTGAATGCCTACTTTCAAAATACTTTTTAAAAGGTTGTATTATTCTGAAACTAGAAGCTAGAACTTGCAATTTAGAGTTTGATAATGTCTATGATGGAAGTTTTGAGGTCCCCAAAACTATGATGTTTTTCCAAAAACCAGGAAAGAGAATTTTGAAATGTAACTAAATCATCCCACATAAATGTAATAGTATTTGACAGTTACTAAGCTGAAAGGAGAAGATTGTTTATGAAAAATCTTTAAGCAGAGTCCAGTGCTGGAAGTTCTCAATGCCTCTATGACTAGGTGTTTTCCTTTAAAGGCCAATTGAAAGATCTTTGGAAATATGGAGAAGATCAAAGACATATTTATGTTAATGGTGAAGTCTGTCAAATAACAAAAGACATAACTCTATTTGTTGATGATGAAAAAGTTTTGTTGCAGGCAGTAAAGAGAGAAAAAAAGGAAAATTTGGTCAAAGTAAGTGGGAAAAGATTCAAGCTCCAGTTAAATGTTTTGTAGAAACTTAATTGGACTGAGAACAGTGAGTGACCACCTCACACCCAGTGTTTGTATTAACATTATAAATTTGGGAGAAGAAAGAGAAAGGTGCAGTAGTAGAGGCATATTAAACAAACCAATGAAACAAGACTAGGAAGTTATTACTGAAGTCCTGGCTCAGGCTTTGGCGGGAAGCACTGAAATGGCCGTGGAGAGCAGGTTGAGGTCATATCTACCTAGTTAAAGCCTCTGGGGAATGTGGATAGCCAGGTTCCTTCCTATGAGTTGAGCCATCCTTACTCCCAACTAATGCAAAGACCAATAGCACAATGATAAATATATCAATTGCTATCACCACAAGCCAAGTTACATGGCTACCATAGAAACCACTTATGATACAAAGAAAACTATTAATCAGTGCCAGTCAAGACAAGGCCATAGAGTTCTAAATGGTGAAGAACCTGAGCACTTCACAATGACACACTAGACTCAGAGAGTTACTCTAGTTCAATGCTACTCAGTGTGGTCAGTGCATCAGCAATATCAGCATCACCTGGGAGCTTGTTAGAAATGCAAATTTAAGGCCCTACCCAGACCTACTGAATCATAATCTCTGAGGCTAGGATCAAACAACCCGTATTTTAGCAAGCCCTTCAAGGCTCACTAAATTTAAAAAAGTCTACTTGAATTTACTCTTTGACATGTAGAAGACAGGTTAGGAAGAAGGTCATGTTCTACCATATTAGATCATGGATTAAAGATAAATATAGTTGTAAAGTCATTTTACATCAAATATCTGACTTTTCTATCACCTCAAGTCCTGAGAGAACCACCTAGTGCCCAGTACATAATATAGTCAATGCTCCATAATTATTTATCAAATGAATGAACAAATAAATAGTTAAATAGAAGGACAAATTGGAGGGGATGCTTTCTGTTAGGGCTAAAGCATAGTCTCTAGATGGAAAGGATTCTTGATATGTAAAAGGGAAGCAAGAAACCATAACATCGAGTAATTCAAGGCTATTAACCTTGGAGAATTGTTTTGTTAGAGACCAGTGGTCTAAGAATATCTATTAAAAAACGGTTGGAAAATACAATTATTATGGAATCTTATTATCATAATGCATTTCAAATTGTCATAGGGCAAAAGAATCCTGGGAAAAATGTGGCTGACTGTAGGATTCCATACTTCTATTGGTCAACTGAGGCTGACAAATGTTTAATTGCCATGCTCTGTCATGAACCGTTCAGCTTGCTATGAAGCCAGGGTTTCATAGTGAGATTCTGAGAGGATAATACCAGATACCAAAAGCTATTGAAGACAAGGAGAAAACCAGTTTTGCTTGCTCAATGAAATTTCTATGAATTTAAATAGATGCTTCTGGACTTACCTGAGAAGTCCCAATACGATTCAGCACCTAAAAAGAAGATGGTCTAAGGTAAAAGTCACCTGGAAGAGCTAGATTAACTCTGGCAATGGGTGGAGGCAGAGACAGAAGAGGCTTCCCTTTTCAGAGGCAGCTCCAGAAGCAATCACTCTCCTGAGAGCGATCACTTGCCCGGAGTCCAAGGATCCATGATGCAGTGTGTGGTGTCCCTGTCCAGTGAAGGATAGATGTGTTGTCTTTGTCAGCCTCATGCTACTATGAAATTCAGGTGACTATTTTTTCAGCTATGGATCCTCTGGGTCTGGCTTTCTGGCCCTTGGGGAAGTTCTCTGAGCTAACCAATGTCTCTCTCTCTCCCTCTCTTTTTTGTAGCTTTATTGAGGTGTCATTTTCCTACAACAACTGCACATATTTAAAATGTACAGTTTTATGAGCTTTGATATACATATATGTCTATGAAACCATCACCAGAGTCAAGAAAATGAATATATCTTTCAACCTCAAAATTTTCCTCCTGCCCCTTGTAATCCCTCCCTCCAACCTCACCCCTCAGGTTCCCAGGAAAACACTTGTCTGTTCAGAGGCTCTCAGGGACAATGGTCCTAGAGACCAAGGTGAAGCTGCAAGACTTCATCTGTTCTAGCTGGAAAGTCACGTCACATCACTCATGTCATGTCCCATTTGTTAACCAAGTCACAAATAGCAACTCAGATTCAAGAGGAGGGGAATTAGATTCCACCTCTCAATGGAAGAAATAGCAAAAAATTCTCAGCCATCTTTAAATTATTACAATTGGATTGAAAGCCACTGTCATAGCTTAACCTCCCTATTTTATAGATAGACATACCAAAGCTTGGAGTTTCGATGTGACGCCAATTTTGAGTAAATGCAATTAACTCTAAAACTCCAAATACAGTGTCCAGGACTTCAGGAAAGCTTTAAGTCAACAACTTTATTTGATACCTGCCACATTGCTTTTGGCATCTCTCTAATAAAAAATACCTCTAGCTGTTTGCTTAAAATTTCTCAAGAGAGAGACTTCTTATTCCTAGCTGCTTCTCATGAGGGCTAGAAAAAAGAAAAACCTAAATCTTTAAGTTGCATGGAAAATATTCACAGATCCCATGAAAAAGGGGTGTGATCATTGCAAATACTCTACCTTATGTCTTGTCTGTCATCTTTTCTCATCACAATTTTATATTGCAAGCCTGGTTAAGGTATTACCGAGAAAGGGGAGCAGCACTTCAAAACATCTGAAAAGAGTTTAGATCCCTAAAGAAATTGTTGTCACAGGTTGGCTTCTCAAGAAGCAGATTCTGATGAAAAAGTTCTCGAGATCTGTTGTACCACAATGTGCATATAGTTAACACTACTGTACTGTACACTTAAACAAAGTTAAGGTGGTCAGTTTTTTGTCTTGTGTTTTTTATCACAATAAAATAATAGAAAGCAGACTCTGAGATGATTTTAGAGTTCAAGATGTTTATTAAGGATCAAAACCTATGAAAAAAGGAGGAAGAAGCAGGATTGGGCAGAGAACAGTCAAACTGCTACTCAAGCCCTACATAGACAACCCAGCATGGCAAGTCCCAAAGCAAAAATTGTTGTCCCACCTGGAGCTGAAATGACCCCCCTTTATACTCTCACTGAGTCACTGGATGCAGGCTGCACCAGGAAGTGCGTGATGTTGGTGGAGGCAGCTCTCTGCAGCTGGGAGAGCAAGTTCCTCCTTGAAGGAGGACCTGGCAAGCAGAACTCCATGCCTACAGCCATCATTAGAGATACGAAATATAGATGACAAAATAGGGGAAAAGTAACAACTCTGCTTTTGAAGATGTTGTCTGAGATCCCTGAAGGAATAATATAGGACTTCTGATTCAGTGATAATTCCGGTACACTGAAAATGGAATACAACGATATTTAGTATTAATTTTAGCTAGAGAATATTTTCTTTGTTTTCACACATGCAAACACAAATCCTCTTTTAACATGACATCAGTGAAAGGTCAAGAATAAGATCATAGGGTACAAGTATGGGAAATGGAATATTTTTATGCCTCTTAATTTCTACACTTTTGAGTTTATTCATAATATTATCAGTTCTTATGGTTTTCTTCCAGGTTTTTTGTACTTTTCTGTTATTTTGTGCTTTTATGAAAACAGAGTCTCTAAAACAAAATATGCTATTAAGATGAAATTTGAAGCTTTAAAATGTTACAAATGGTATGTTGATTTACGTCTCAATATTTTCATGTAATTTTGTACTTTCGTGTAGAACAACTTTTTTTTCACATTTTCAACCAGAATATTTTGAGGCTTCCTAACACCTCACTTGCTCTCTGCATGAATTATTTATTCTCTCTAAACCTCAGTGGCTTCATCTATAAAATAGAGATATGATGGCACTTACTTCATAGGATCATTGTGAGTGTTAAATGATATAATGTGTCTAGATGGTTTATGGAGGTGGCAGTCAATATGTGTAACTGACTCTACTGAGATACTGGTAACCATCTTTTCATCGGTAAAACTCAGTCATTGCTATATGATACCCTTTTGCAAAAGGTATTTGTTGAACAGTAACAATTAAGGAAAGGAAACCTAAATTCTAAGCTCAGGATTCAGGCTCCAGGACTTTTCCAAAGCCGTCACAAGGTGGCCCCAAATCCATATCCTTCTTGGCTCTGTGTTCACGGAAAATGAATCAAAGAGCAAGAAGATATTGCAGAAAAATCCATGGTAATAACAATCCAAAGTGTAGGTGGTTCACTTAACAATCCATTGTCTATTTGGCTAGAAGAAGAGAGAAAAGCAAGCTTCGTATGTTTAAAATGGGCAAGAAGGCTGTTAAATGTGTTTAGACATTTTTCTTCAAGGCTAGTCTCTATAAAAGTAGTAAATAAATCATCCTATTCACGTTAACACTTCAAGTAGTACATGGCCTAGCATGCTTGGCTGAGAAAAATCTCTAATCTTTACCTTTTCCCTCCTCTGTAAATTGGTTAGTTAACAATTATTTGTTTTTTTGCTTTTCCTGAGTACTTGTAAAAGAGTTTCAGAACCCTTTCCTCTTTATCGTCTTCTACTTGAAACACAGGGAAAAATTACAGACTATGTAGCCTGTAAGGTTCTGTCAAGTAAGCCTCAGATCGAAAGTTTTATAAGATCATGACTAATTCATTACTTCTTCTTCTTACTTCAGTATCCTTGAAAGTCTTAAGATGGAGCCTCAGAAATTTCCTTCCGGTCAGTGAAAAATTCTTTCCAGGGTGAGTAATGTGGTGTTAGAGAAAATGCTTGGCAGTTGATGACAACTGATAGATAATATTTGAATAGATGGTAAAAGAATTAATTCAGTGGAACTGACCATGTAAGTACTACCAAGTGGTTACAAGTCTTAGGCTCTAGGGTCAGAAGTTTGGTATTCCAGTTTAATTTAATAGTGGGGTAGCTTAGATAAGTCACTTCAAGGTAATTATACTTACTTTGTGTAGGTTTTTGTGAGAATTAAATGAGAATGCATGTAAAGCGTGAACATTTTGCCTGGAACGTGGTAAGGACATAACAGTACCTCTTATTACAATCATTGCTTTCGCTCATAATACCATGGGATAATGGAAAGAATTAATTTAATCTTCAGTGGAAAGATCCAAACATCACTGCTGATATTTCTCAACTGATTCTGAATTGAACCTCAAAACCCTGCTCTAATTGGCACAATGTCTTCCACATTTCTTTTTGCAGAGGGAGAGGTGGTCAGAAGTGTGGACAGCCCAAGATTGCTTGGAAGAGGCCACCTGGAGTTTAGTAAGATGGTCTGAGTATATATTTTAACCAGAAAAATAGAAAATTGTATTTTTTGAGTGAGTTCATAGATTTTTCAAAGTAAATGAGAGAGACTTGATTTGATTGTGTGCACTCTGCTACATCTTTGATTTTTTATCTCAAGAAAAGAGGCAGAAATAAGACAAAACTGTGGAACTTAGTCATCTACAGAAGTTTTCCCTGCATGTCTTATAAGTAGTAAAGTAAAATTAGGTAGTCTAATTGTAGTGTAGATATATCACAATTCCTAATTAAATGTGACTCACCTTATGCCTAGAATTTCCAGCTTTACGTATTACATGAATTGTTAAAATTCTGTTGATTTATGGTGAGGGCTTTTGCAGCAGGCCATCAAGATTAAGACCTTAGATAACATTGCAATGCTAGATGGCGGGCACATGTTTAATATTCTCCCTGCATTTTGGAGAAAGTTGTTCAGTGTTTCTCTTCCAAGGTAAATGTGTTATTAAGACACGGCCACTTTCATCAAGAATGCAGTTGTATGCCTAAAACATTTCAAGATGCAATCAAATGCAATATTCATGCATGATCTTTTGAAACTTACCAAAAACTAAATCGCACTTTTGAAGACTAAAATATATATACACCAGGCACTCTGTTGCATATTTTTATATATTATTTTATCTAATTTTAACCACAATTTTATAAGTATTAGTATCCCCAATTAACAGTAACATATGTTGCAACCAAGAATTAGATACACTAGGTCAGTAGTTTCCAAAATATTGACTATGTACTAGTTTATTGTGCAGTGATTGATTCATGCAAAAGAAACGTTTACCAAAGATATAAAGTATAAAGCATAATGAAAAGCATGGTAAAAATGAACAGTCATGAGTGAGCATCATGAGCATCAGAACTAGAACTTTATCATTATTACCAACTCCATCTATGTGCTCTTCCACTAGCCTGTCCTTCTGCGTCCAGGCAGAGTTAATTACAGTCCTAGACTTTGATTCGTTCTTACAGTTTTAAGTGGAATTATTTTCCAAAACTAGCCTAGATATTAATTTATTTATAACATTCCTTTAGTCTGTGTGAAACTACATCAATGTTTTGACAATCATAGATTTAAGGTAAACGCTGTTAAGCCTAATTCTCAGATTTTATAGTCTTTGCTCAGAATTCATCAGTTTTGTGGTTTTAATTCAGTACTTACACGTGATTTCTTGGTAATCACTTATTTTGTGCTGACTGAATCAAGAAAGCTCAATATAACATTCTACTTCCGAATAGTTTTCTTAAAACTGTTCAAAATTTGAGATTGAATAGGAATAACATCAAATACACTTTCTCATAATTTTTTACCAGTTTACTATGTTGTCAATGGGAATGTTGAAAAGGTAGTAAAACGAAAAATATTTTTCTGCTGTTTGTATCTCAGAACCAGCAGATTTCAGAAATCTCTTCAGCTTTTACTCTGGTTAGTCCTGTAATATACCAGCTATTTGCCAGGCACTGGCTACAGCCTTTACTCATATTATATCATTCAATATTTTCTATATGAACTGTTGATAGAAGTGATAAGATGGTCCTTCCCCTTCCTTTCCCTGATCAGATATTTACTAAGCACTTACTAAATTCTGGAAACTATAGTTAAATCTAGGGCTTCAAATATGAAAGGATATAATCCAAGATATTAGGAGACCACATCATATTAAAAGGACACAAATGAATGTATTTATTTTTTAATTCATTTAATAAAACATTTACCAAAAAAATGGAATCCAGGATATAAGGGAGTCCTAAAGGAGTTTATGTAGGTGCTGTGGGTGTCTAGAAATCTGAATTATGGCCCTTTGTGACAGGCAGCTACTGCCTTGAGCAGATGTCAATGGAAGGGATGATGCTGGACACTTCTTCTCTCCCATGTCATCTCTTTTTGCCAGCAATATCCACAAACTGAATTATACAGGAGCACAAGATTTTAATGAAGTCTTGGGAGCAACTGAAGGGAACGTATGAGGTGAGCCTTGAATGGCTTCTTATGCCAGAAAGTAAGGATGTGCTCAGAAACTGAGAGGGATATGTCCAGAGGACAAAGGAGTCAGCTTGAAGGAGTAATCCTCACGGAGAAGGGAGATGTGAGCAAAGATCTCAAGGAAGTGAGGGGTTTAGTTTAAAAGATAGCTGGTGGAAGAGAATTCCAGGCAGAATAAACAGTCCTAAAGTGGAAGCCTGGCTGCTGTATGTTTAAGGAAGAGTAAGGAGCCCAGTGTGGCTGGAGTGAGTGAGCAAGGGCAAAAACACTGTCAAAAATGCTGTCAGAGAAGGAATAGGGAGCCACAGCATGTGAAACCTTGTGACTCATTTCTAAGGACTTAGACACTAACTCTGAGTGAGAGGGGAGCCAATGGTGGATGTAAACAGAGGAGAGTCCTGGTCTGACATATTTTGAAAGGATCTCATTGGAAAATGTGTCAAGAGTAGACATGTGAGCTTAAGAATACCAGTTAAGAGGCTATTGTAGTCATTTGGGCGGCTGAAGATGGTGCCCAGACCAGGAGGGTGGCAGTGCAAGAGCTTAAATTTTGAAAGTAGAGCCAACAAGGTTTCCTGCTGTATTGGATGTAGACAGAAGAGCTGAAGATGACTTTTTTTTTTGGTGAGGAAGATTATCCCTGAGCTAACATCTTTGGCAATCTTCCTCTGTTTTGTATGTGGGATGACACCACAGCATGGCATGATGAGCAGTGTGTAGGTCCGCACCCGGGATCTAAAGCTGTGAACCCTGGGCCACTGAAGCAGAGCATGTGAACTTAACCACTGCACCACCAGGCCAGCCTGAAGATGACTTAAGTTGGCTTGTAATAGTATTCCAGGTGACAGAAATATGGATACAGACAACAGGGTTGGAGTGGTTGGCTTTGCTTCAAAAGATATTGACAGGTAAAAGTTATAAGAATTGGTGATTAAATCATCATTTTAACTTTAAATGCAGGTACTTATCAGTTTGGGGCTCTTTTTTGCTAAGGAAGATTTGCCCTGAGCTAACATCTGTTGCTAATCTTCTTCTTTGTGTATATGAGAAAGCCACCACTGCATGGTCACTGACAGACAACTGGTGTAGGTGTGCGTCCAGGAACCGAACCCGGGGCCACTGAAGCAGAGCATGCTGAACTTAACCACTAGACCACTGAGGCTGGCCCTAGGGCATATTTTATACAGGCTTCTAACTTTATTTCAAAAGGCGCCTCATAATTAATCCTGTCCTGCAGATAATTCTGTAGTAGCTGTCTCATTTCTCTTGTTTTGAACCATCAATTTCTTCTGTGCATTTCTTGATGTGTTGCATGATAATTATAAAAGATAAATATTTCTGTATATAAATCCTAATGTTTCTTAGTATACTAGTAATTAAGACGGGGGGAACGAGCTCAAACACTCATGTGTGTGTGTGTGTGTGTGTGTGTGTGTGTGTGTATGCAGTAAAATACAGAGTTTACTCATTCTTTTACAGCTCTTTTAAATTAACCCCTTTCTCTCTTTTCCAGTTGGGGACCAGAATTGACTGGGAAAACTGGGATGAATTGATAAGGAGGAGATTTTTCATCTTCATACTAACCTGGACATATTATTGCGAGTTCACTATGCAAAACTGCAAAGTCACAATTGTTAAACAGTGTTTTTTTTTGTCACTTTCCCACCCTCATTACCAAGCCTTTTTGCCTGCCCTTTGTCCTTGTGTCTCTGGCACCTAGAGCTTTGTCGCCATTTTCTGGCAGATCAGAGCCTTCCCTCCAGAGCCTCCACCTCTCCTTCCAAATAGGAGTTAGCAGCACCCCCTTGCCCCATCTCCATCCCCACTTCAGAGCTACAGATAAAATAAGTCACCGATCTGGTTATAGTGCTTAATTCTAAGATAAATGAATGAGCCAAAACTTTTATCGACAAACTCTAAAGAGAATTTGCAGAACTAAAAGCCATCTCTAATAGGAAAATATATGAGGGTTATATTTCATTACAGACTACCTCTTAACAACACCTTAACAATGCATAAACATAACCCTCCCCCTTATCCTACAGCAAAATTAAAATGGCAAGCAATGAGCTTTGCAGCCACATGCAATCCTTTGTTCCCATACTCCTCCTCTCTCCCAACCTATATTTTCATACACAGAGCTTTAGTACAGGAGAGGTTTATGTGTATGTTTTAACAGTGTACTCCTAAATGCTAGTCTTTGCTTTCTGGGAGAGTCCTACAGTTTCATGCATTGTTTTATCCAAAGGAATGCATCCTTGCTATTAGGAGGCAATATAGTATTGACTTGGTCAGGATGAGCTTCAGAAAGAGATGTAAAGAACTAACATGCCATTCAGTATTTTTAATAATTTTGCTTCTCTCACTTATAAATAATTTAATCTCCCTGTATCAGAGTTCAATTATTAAATAAAAGTACGAAAGATCATTCTTTCTTCTTTTGTAGTCAAAGCATATTTCCAACCACATCAAAATAAAACAACTATTAGAAATATTTTTGGTTATAAGCACAAGAAAGTGCAGTAGAATTAGGTCTGTTCCTGATGTAAGTATCCAAGAGGCTTTTAGTACTATTAGCTGTTTCTCTTAGGCCAGGGCACAGATAAGTGCTGGGTGGCTCCATTACAGATGGAGAAACTGGCTAGAGAGGGTACGAGGTTTCCCAACTTTAAGATGGGTAGAATCATAAAAAGGAATTGAGGGCCTCTGACTCACAGTCCAGTGTTTTCTAAAGCAGACCACACTCAGACGTTTAAATTCATAGCCAAATAATCTCCAAACACAACTAACCACAGGGACTGTGAGGTAATCAGACCACTTGGGAGAAAAATATAAGAACAAGAACCTCTTGAGCAAGTGTTAAACATATCCCAGAATTATGGTGGTGTCTTAACTTTGTTTACCGTAACATAAAACTAAGGATAGTGAGGGGCAGAGCATCGGGGACTGTGCTATCAGCACCCTTAGACTTCACTAAGTTGAGTATTTTGGGGTAATTTGCTATTTACAAAGAGAGAAGAGAACATAGGAGCAAACCAAAGAACTTTAAAGTGGGCAACTGAATAATAGAAAGATAAATGCTGTTGCAATCTACAGAACACCCAGAAAGAATTGCACTTCTGTGGACAAAATAATGTTTTTGCTCTTTTATCTTTTTTTTTTTTTTAAAGAATTGCCATAATTTTCAATTTCCTAAAATCAGAACTTGAGACAAGGCATTGGGTGCTGGTAGTTTGTATGTGGAAGGATCCAGGACACGAGAGTGAGGGAGTAGAGAAATGAAATAGGGAAGGGTGGAAAGCCAATATAAGTAAGCATGCTTCATTGCATTTCTGCTATGGGTAACAGAGTCTCTATTCCCCTGGAGCTTCTAGGAAGCACACGAATGCCTTCTATAATTGTCTCCCTTAAAGACCTAGAGTCTGAAGTATATAACCATCACTTCTCCTCACCCAGTGGTTGAGGACTACCTGCAGGGGCATTAACTCTCACCCCCTCCTCGTAGCTCTTCTTGCACATTAGTCAAGCAGTCTCCCACTACCTCAGGGAAAGCTTAGAAAGCAGATGCAGAAATATGCCTGCCCTTGAGGTGGGCAGCTACCAGTGCAAAGTGAATCTGAAATTATATGGAACACTTTCCCATAGTTGTGACTGAGATCAGAGGTATTTGATGGGATATGTGATATGG
Source organism: Equus quagga (assembly GCF_021613505.1). NCBI lineage: Eukaryota > Metazoa > Chordata > Mammalia > Perissodactyla > Equidae > Equus > Equus quagga. The sequence continues at coordinate 97,807,009 of NC_060269.1, forward strand.
AGAACAATAAATTAAAGTCAGAGGCTGCTTCTTGCACTACTTAGATTCACTGGAACTCCACATAAGTTCAGTCAGTCACTGAGTCTTAGAGGAACAAACTATACTCCCCACTACAGCAACTGGTTCTCGGCCATCATTGACATTCATCATCTCTCTCCTCCACATCCATGCTAGATTTTCATTTTGCTTGGTTAGAAATTGAACTTCTTTCACTTGCTTGCCTGGTAGGGTAACCTAGACCTTCATCCCTGAAGGGTTTGAGCTTTTGGTTGTCTTGCCCTTATCCAGCCACAGTTTTTGAAATTGACCATTTCCCCTGGCATAGAAACATCACAAGTCCCCATAAGTATCAGCAATCTTAATGCCTCATCATAATCAGGGTTGATTATATCAACCAGTATAGCAACTCTTTTATTTCTCTACTGATCCGTGAGCATGAGTCATATAAAGTGACCAGGGGGCAATTGTAGTTTTAGGTTCAGTGGAACACTTTCTGTGTGCCCTGGTACCAATGTTCTTCTCCTTCAAACCAGAATCTTTGAGATGTCAGAGCTTAGCATCATGAGTTCTGTAAGCACAAAATCTGCAAGCGGGTAGCAGGGCATGGTGGTTGGAGAGGTCAGTGTTACCTCTACCTCTTATTTCCCAGATCCACGTATATATTCTAGCACCATATAATGGCCATGGTTTGAATACATATACCACATCTTGGAGGACAGTGCCTCAACCTTTGGGTGTCATCCCTGAGCTGGTTCATTTCAGTTAGAAAGTAATGTTAGAGCTTACCAGAATCTGTCTACAAGGTCATGGAGAATCACATGGTTTGAGTCAGAGCAAAATTTCTAGAAATTTACTCCATTCAGCTATCTCCCTAAAACTCTCCTACTACTTCATTCCCCCAAATCTTTCCACTCCATCAATAGCAAAAACTATATTCAAAACCTTTAGCCCTAGCTCATTTAGCTTTGGTCAGGGAGGAAAAATTTCTCCTCTACTCTTATAAGTTCTTCTGGCTGGTCTAAAACTTAAATTGACATGAGATAGATTAACAGGAGAAAATAAAATTTAGTTACATACGTATGGGGGCTCCATAAGAATATGAGGCCCAAAGACATTCAGGCAGTTGAGGTTTAGATGCTATTCTGAGCTAAAGAGAAGGGTTTAGAAGTCTGGGACTGCAAAGGGGAGGTAGACTATTTACAGGAAAATTGGAAAAGCAAATATTTGGTAAACAAATGTTTGCCATGCCATACAGAGAGAGAACTTTGGTTTCCAGGTCCTGCTGAGTTCCCCCACCACACCTTGCTCATATTCTTTGTGTTTATCTCTGGTGATAGTTCTCTTCCTGAAACATACTCTCTACCTCAATTCTTTCAGGCAGTCAAGGGAGAGGTAAAAGAAAAACTTCTTTAAGCCAAAGAGACACTTTTTGGGGTGGCAAATTTTGCTCTTCTGCACCTTTGAAACTTCCCCCAAGAAGTTTCACAGTCCAGAAGTTGAGTTGATAGATTGTTCCCTCTCATTGAACCAGTCTCTTAATCCTGACATTAGGTCAGTTCAAAAAAACTCATTTCAGGAGGCAGTGATGCAGAGGGTCTCTCAAAGTTAGGCCTGTATTATGCAAGCAATCAGAGTCATTTCTAAAGAAACAAAAGAAACACAAAGATTAATGATTAGAGAAGATTATAAACCAGTTTCTGAGTTCAGGGAGCAGCCCATAAAGATTCCTAGATGTCAGAATTGAAGCATCTTTAGCAGTTTGAAATGTCTCTGATGATGCCATCAGGTGTTCCGGTAAGCTTTCAGAGTGGCCTGCATAGCAACAGGCATGAAGAATATTGTCTAAACATGAGCTGTTGTGGTGATCTCTCTGAAGTTTATATCAAGTCCTCTAGCTTCGGATTGTAGGGCTTCAGGAAAAGGACAGTTTCAGTTCTCAGTGTTCCAAGTCAAAAGATGAAGGAAAATTGGAAACATTAGTTTGGGAATTTGTAGCCAGATATTTGAAGAAACTAGAAAAATTCGGGATCCAGTCTACTTTACAGGTAGAAAATAAAGCCTTAAAATACAATGAAAGGCACCATAATCTAATATGCATAAGAGTGAGTTATGGTTTCTTTTGAAACATAATTTTTCTCTCTACAATCACCCTCATTTTTACCAAAAATAATTACAGTAAAACTAATTTGCTTTCAAATTGTGTAGTTTCAATAAACTTGTCCAATTTATTTACATAAGTGTAGTAAGAATAGTGATTGACCATGTAGAATCTTTTAAATCTGCTTTGCTGAAATTTTTTCATAAGGAATCTCAGATTGGACTTTTAAAGGCCTCTTGAGGCCAGGAAAGCCAAGCCAAGGACTTGGCATCAGATTTTGCCTGCAATACCTACAGGTTTGGGTGAAATTCCTTATTCTCAAAGTCCCCCAATTATCCTAAAGTTCCTGCACCTGCCAGGAAGTGACCTTCTTTACCCACCTGGTTAGACTGTCAGGAACCCAGTAAGCAATATACCAGGATGTTTTTCTAAGGGGCTTTTATTGGCTCCATAAAGTCAATCTTAGTTCCTTAAGGCTGTATCATCATATCTGAGTTTATGCATGTTTCTCTCAAGCATGACATTTCAGTCAAAGCTTTGATAATACCACCAATGTTACCAATTGTGTCCTGTTATAAGGAGAACAGATTCTTATCGAACATATGCAAATAACTATATTGCCATCAAAGTACAAGAATGCTCACTGAGAGTTTTCAAATTCTGGAGAGATCAGGTAGGGAGAAAAAGATAAATGTTTCATTTTTGTTCTAAGTTCTAAGGTAGCTTAAAGATAAAAGAGAAAAAGTTGTCTTAAATCTGGAAAAACAAGACATTGAAAATATCAGCAATGTTTTAAACAAAAAATCTTAAAAATTGTAATCATCCTCATGAGTTCGTTCAGTCCCATGTAATAAATTCTTGATTTTTGATCTTTAGCAGTTTTATGAAGACATCAGTTTATCATTAGATTTCAGTAAATTCTTACCCAGTTCAGTGGTATGATCTGAAAGTTATCAGAAATATATACTTGTCAAAAAGCCCTTTCTATGAACCTTCTTGAAGATGAAGCACTTTTGCAAAAGCATCAGAGTAAACCAACTGTCTATAAATGACAAAGGCTTAAAAATGCCCATAGTTAAAGGTCAGATGAGTGTACATTATAATGTGGTTGATGGGAAAATTTGGTTATTTTTGTGGCACACAACATTTAAGATAGTTATGACTGATAACATCGTACTAGGACATATTAGTATTTTAGGAATTTTATATAATTTCCAGAATACTTAAGTTAATAACATTCACCATGCAAAATAGCCTAAGAAGTTTATTATCACTTATTTGATAATGCTTCCCATGAAATCTTAACATATCAAAAAAGCCTAATTAGTTTAAAATTTTCCTTTTTAGAAGAAGAGGGAACAAATACTTTAAAATGTTCCAGGGACCCTCTGGAAAATTTCAAAGTTAATTGAGGTCAAAAAGACTTCATTTAGAATTTGATTTGGGGAAGTTTGTCAAAAACATCAAAAAATTTTAATCTTTGATGAAATAGGGTCACAGATCATTATGAAATAATACTTATCTATTTAATCAAAGTGATAATAGAAGATTTCAAAGGCAAATACAGAAGGTTACATAGTTCTGAGCAAAACTTAGCTCTTTATATTGAAAATACCTCAGTTCTCTTAAGTAATTAAAGACCTGATGATAAAGACAATAAACACAGGAAATTATTTTGATAAAACACAGAATCCTAGTTTTCTAGGCAGATTATTTTAAAAGACAGAGAAAAACCTTTTACAATATCTTATCAAGAGCAGACCAATAGCCCAAGAAAGCTACATCCTTTTAGCAGATGAAATGCATTTAAATTTTAGTTCTATGTAAGTACACTATTGGTATTAAAGCTTACTTTTAAATCCTTATAATAATAATTTAACTTTTAGCCAATTTGACTGCACAAAATTCCCTCTTTCTCTGTTCAATTTTCTATGTCCATATTTGTCCTTTACTTTCTTCCTTCCCATTTTCAGATAATCACCTTTATTGTAGGACAAATTTACTTTAATTTTTTTTTTTAACAAAAGTGCATCTCCACACCCCATATCTTTCTTAGCTAAAATATATACTACTTTCCTTGCAAAAAGAGTTGTTTCCCTTATTATTTCTAGTAGTTTTAGTTACATATATTAAAATTCTTAACCCTTAGAAACCTTAATTTCTAATGAAAAGTAACAAGTAGGCAATTATGAACTATCTTTTAATTAGCATTCTGTGAATTGACAGACTTATTAGATACTATTTATAATTTTAAAAACATGTGCTTTCACATGGAAAAATTTTGGGCATGGCATAAGACATGTTTACAAATTGATCCAAACATGTTTAGTTTCTTGGTAATAAGAAGCCAAATGTAGGTAGCCCTATGTTCAGTAATTTATGTCCCATTACTTTATCTTATTTGGAAATGATCTAGATCTTCAATAAATTCTCATAATTTAATTTAATTTAGCAAAATTCTAAGGTTTCAAGTAAGCAGAAAGGTTTTTGAAGAAATTTTAAAGTACACATATCATAAAACATAATTATTGCACCTGAAAACTCTTATCCCACCAACATCTACCTAAATTATTTGCTCCCAACAATTTTTTTTAAATTACTCACATAAACTTCTTGAGAAATTATACAGAGTCAGCCATCATCCTATGCAATTTTTTTTTTTTTTTTGCTGATGTATTTTTTTAAGAAATGTAACATAAACTTATTTGACTGGTAAACCCAGATAGAATAAGAATCATATGTCTGCTTTATATTCAGTGTTGAAAATTCTAAAGACATATCTATTTTAATTAAACCAATGAAGTTAAATTAATTTCAATACTGAATATTTTCCCAGATCACATGAACCTGAAATGCATTTGGGTTAGTTTCTATATTTCTGAGAGCTTTAGAATAGCCAATTCTTACAAGTACTTGATGTTTAACCCAATTAAATAGAGCTCTTTTACAAATTAACTTTAGTAATACCATCTGGAGGTAGAAAAATATCACACACTTATAATATACACTTATAGACACATGCACAAACATACAGAGAGATGTGAAAAAAGGAATCTTATAGCTTTCACTTTTTAGAAAAAATTGAAGTTATGAGATGAGTGTAATAGTACAAAACTCACTACTTTATAAAAGAACAGTTGGATCCAAATTTTGTTTTCGCAGTTGGAATAAGTTAAGTTCATCTGCTCAGATGCCCAAAGCCTTCTACTAATATCTGTGGAGAGTATATTTAAGATTTTAATTAGCCCAATTTCAAATAGTTTCTTCTCCTTCTTCTTTTATTCTGATGAAAGATCCTCTCTGAATTTTTGCATTTCAAAGAATGATTCTTAGGTCCCAGAGAAGATTGGGGTAGAAAATCTATTACAAAGGCACAGAGGAAGTATCCAAGTTCCTCCCAGAAGCACTTCGGTTTCCTAAGGCCAGTAATTTACAAGCCTTTTGAGATAAAAAGGGACGTTTTGGGATTGGTGAAAAGGGAAGGTGAACTTTGAATTGTTTCTGGAACCACACCTCTGATCCTGTAAAGACTAGATTAGTAAAACAAGGACAGCCTTTTTTTTTTTTTAATTCCTCAAAGAATAGGGTTGCACTCTAAATTAAATCATAGGTTGATCCATCCATAAATCGTTTTAGAAAGTGCTTTAAGAAGGTTTTTCTTCCCCTCTGGGTACACAATTTTATTTTAGCTTAGGAGAAGAGGATGAAAAGTTTTCTATCAGGCTCTGAATATCAACTCTGGTTATGAGTTCAGTCTGACTGTGGCCTTTCATCTTATTTTCCACCTTTTTTATTTATCCACTAATCTCAGGAGGTAACCTATTTATAAAATCTTTTGAGGATCTTCCCTGGGTTTGAGAAATTCCTTACCTATGGCCCTTAGTTTGGCCTTTGACCAAGGAATGAAAGATATCTGAGGAGGATTGCCTGTTACCTTGGTGGTTTTCAAGAAGGGGAATTTACATTAGATGTGGACTTTAATTTTTAAGTCTAATCTCTGTTAGTTGTTATATTTCTTTGTATCTACTTTTTAATTTGGTCTTTCCATAGTTACCAACAATTGTCAAGAATGAGAACTCTCTATAAATTTTCTTTTCAAATATAGCCAATTTAAAGAATCCATCACTTGACTATTGACAAGTAGGATCTTACATTAATCTCAATAGTGACTCAAATCAATAAGCCTTTATGGCTTAACAAAAGATGTGAGAGGTGTCCCAAGAGAGAGTGCAAAGAATGCAGTCCTCACAAGATCCAGAAAGTTCATTCCCAAAGGATACTCTAAGAAAGCAAAGGCCTTTGTTGCACAGGTGGTAAGGATGGTGTAGTGAAAACAACGTCTTTGGTCTCCCTTGGGAATGTGGGATGCCTCCAGTCACAAATCCACTAATTTGTGGCACCAGGCAGGCACTACTGGAATGAGACTTTTCTAGCAGTAACAAATAATGAAGGTTGATATGACAAAGGCCTCTGATGGACTGGGATGTCGTATGACAAACTCCCTTGAGAGCTGGCACGGCCAGACAAAGAGAGCGCGGCTTGTGACTTTGTGTCTTGGAACTCTAGTTTTTTCTACTGGCCGCCAGATGCACCTCAGTAAGTGCACCTTCCAGATGGCAGAGGCCAGAGAGAATATTCTCACAGGTCATAAAGTCAAGCTCTCAGGTCACAGAACAAGAGACAAGGAAAAGTCTCATCTGGTTTTTCTTATATTCACATTAACAGCTACAGCTAAGCCCTGGATCTCTTGTTGTCAAACAAATACTTAGGAGAGCTGTGCTATGGGGTTGGGGATTGTGTGTTGTTTTATAGAGTACCTCATTGCAAATAAATTTTCTTGAGGTTGGTGAGTAACCTAGTGTCAACAAATGCATTGCTCTGTGACCAACTTATCCTATCATGGGGGCTTCTTGAGGTGGCAAGTGCCCTAATGGCTCTTAAATGTTTGCCCCATGCCCATCAGTTTTGGCTTTCAAGATGTCCCTTAGCAACAGCTTCCACCTCATGTGCATCTTAACCCATGGCAGTTTGTCTAAACAGATGCCAGTCTGGTGAGAACCATGAACTCACCAGGCTGTGTGGCCAGCTCAAACAACAGGTTTATTAAGGCCTAGACCTGCATTCCTACCCTATGGTTTTCCCTCCTTGTGACAAGTGGCACGAAAGACAAAGAAAAGGAAAAGCAGAGACCATCTCTAGGAGAAAATGGATCAATAAAGAAAAGAATACTGTACCAAATTTACCACAGTTGCCAAGCCCGAGAAACTACTTTCCCAAATACGTTCTCCTGCTAATCTAAATTTAGAAAGGAAAAGAAAAAGATGCTAACCACTTTTCCCTTCCACTGGACCCCACAGACAGAGATTTTAGGAGGCTGATGCTGTAAAAGATCTTAGCTTCTGCTGGCTTTTGTCCCACGTCCCAGAATCTCTTCATCTGTGGCAGTCTCAGGAGAAAGCTGTTTTTCCAGCCAGTGATTATCCGGCTGAGTTTGTCAGCTGTTGGGGAAGAAAAATTTCTCCACTACTCTTGTAAATTCTTTTGGCTGGTCTAAGAATTAAGTTGACATGAGACCGATTAACAGGAGAAAATAAAATTTAATTGTGTGTGTACAGGGGCTCCGCAAGACAATGAGGTGAAAATTGAGGTTTATATGCTATTCTGAGTGAAAGAGAAGGGGTTATGGGTCTGGGACTTCAAAAGAGAGGCAGACAGTTTACAAGAAGATGGGAAAAGCAGATATGTGGTAAACAAATGTTTGCCATGCCACGCAGAGACAATGGGGTACAGAGAGAACTTTGGTCTCCAGTCACTGTTGAGCTGCCCCCACCACACCTTGCCCGTATTCTTTGTATTTATCTCTGGTGATAGTTCTCTTCCCAAAACATGCCCTCTACCTAACTTCTTTTAACCGGTTAAGGGGGAGGTAAAAGAAAAGCTTTTCATGCCAAAGAGACATTTTTGGAGTGGCAAATTTTACTCCCCCACACTTTCTTCTTAATAATTTTTTTTTTTTTTAAAGATTTTATTTTTTTCCGTTTTCTCCCCAAAGCCCCCTGGTACATAGTTGTATATTCTTAGTTGTGGGTCCTTCTAGTTGTGGCATGTGGGATGCTGCCTCAGCATGGTTTGATGAGCAGTGCCATGTCCGCGCCCAGGATTCGAACTGCCGAAACACTGGGCCTCCTGCAGCGGAGCGCGCGAACTTAACCACTCGGCCACGGGGGCCAGCCCCTAATTTTTTTTTTTATTCTGTTTTTTTTTTTCTTCTTAAGATTGGCACCTGGGCTAACAACTGTTGCCAATCTTCCATTTTTTTTTTTTTCTGCTTTATTTCCCCAAACCCCCCCTGTACACAAGTGTATATCTTAGTTGCAGGTCCTTCTAGTTGTGGGATACAGGATGCCGCCTCAACATGGCCTGACGAGCGGTGCAGTGTCCGCGCCCAGGATCCGAACCCTGGGCCACTGCAGTGGAGCGCGCGAACTTAACCACCGGGCCATGGAGCCGGCCACCTCTTCTTAATAATTTTATTCATCCTCTTCAATCTTTGAATTTCAATTGGCTTTTCTTGGATGAATTAACTGTTCTTTCTTTCTAAAAAAAATGAATCTAGGGGGCCAGCCCTGTGTCGTAGTGGTTAAGTTCAGTGTGCTCTGATTCTGTGGCTGGGTTAGTGGGTTCATATCCTGGGCGTGGACCTACACTGCTCATCAAGCCATGCTGTGGCAGCAACCCACATTCAAAATAGAGGAAGATCGGCACAGATTTTAGCTCAGCAACAACCTTCCTCAAGCAAAAAGAGGAAGATTGGCAACAGATGTGAGCTCAGGGCCAATTTTCCTCAGTAAAAAAAAAAAAAAAAAAGAGAGAGAATCTAGGTTTTTGCTCTTCTAAACCTCCTGGTACTCCCTCCTCCAATCAATGCAACAAAGACCCTGGAACATGTACCTCCATCCTTAGATGAAAAAGGAAAAAAGAAACATGGAGAATTCTTACTCATGGGGCCTGGCCCTGTGGCTGAGTGGTTAAGTTTGCATGCTCTGTTTCAGCGGCCCAGGGTTTTGCTGGTTTGGATCCTGGGTGTGGACATGGCACTGCTCATTAGGCCATGGTGAGTTGGCATCCCACATGCCACAACTAGAGTGACACACAACTAGAATATACAACTATGCACTGGGGGAATTTGGGGAGAAAAACCATGGGAAAAAAAGAAGATTGGCAACAGTTGTTAGCTCAGGTGCCAATCTTTAAAAATAAATAAATAAATAAATAAATAAATAAATAAATAAATAAATAAATAAAGGTAAGCTTAAACACAAAGAATACTTACAAATATGCTTGTTCTTGTCATACCTATTTACATTGAGCAAACTCTCAAGTATACAACAAATTTTTATTTAGTCCCTCCTCTTGTCTAAGGAAATGGTGCTAACCATTCATCAAAGTATCTAAGGAAGGCAGCATCTATTCTGGTTCTGATCCTTTTCTGAATGTTCCATGTGTCTTCTGTCCCCCTCTGTCTTTGCAAGAATGTCTATTTCCTGCTTCAGGGCCCATATTATTAAACCTTAATAATTCTTATTCTATAGTTATACATTTATTTAAGAAATCAAACTTCAGTTATTGAGTTGTCTTTATTATTCCATACTCTTAGAAAATTTTGCTTCCCTTCAATATGATCTGCAAAATATTACATAATATTTATTATCTTGGAAAATAGTTGTGTGATTTTGTAACTCCATTTTTCTAACCCAAACTCTCTATGTTTTTTAGGAGGAGGAGGGCCCTGCTGTGGTGAGAATCCTCAACATTGAGTGCCATAAAGAATGTTAGCAGGAAGTGACAATTCCTACTGGGAGTACAAGCTGGAAACCGATCCTCACTTCACAGTGTCACATCCTTTCCATGGGTCACCATTAAGTGTTAGTTAGGGTTATTACTATTTGATCTTGTAGGGGAGGAAAAATAATTTTTCCTTTACCTTTCTAGCTTCTTGATTGAGATGCCCCCTGTAATAAAAGCCAGATTAACAGGAGAAAAACAAACAGAAGTTTAATAGCATGTATACTTTCTGTATACATGGGAGTACCCAGAAACACTGAGTAACTCCAAAAAAATGGCCCAAGTCACCACTTTAAATACCATCTCCCACTAAAGGCAAAAGGAGATGTTGTGGGGAGAGAAGCCAGTTATGGGGTTTACCAAGCAGAGCGCAGTGACTGAGGGCATGGCTGCAGTGCAGATTTAAGTCTCTGCCTTCTCCGTTGATAAGACTTTGTGGAGATTTAGTCATCCCCCTCTTCCTAGTATGGCAAGGGAGACATCCTTACAAATGGAGATTTCCCTTAGAAATGTAAATTTATCTTACAAAAGAGTAACTTCTATTTGGTTTTCAGAGCTTCTCCTATATCTGCTGTTTCTTAAAAATAATCAGCATAAATTAATCCTTATGCCAAAGAAGCACGTTTGGGAGAGAGATGTTTTGCTCCCTTCCAATCTGTTCATGCCCAACACTACATGGGCTGTACTACTGCAAATTCCATGTATGTTTATTCCCCAGAAATTGTATCACTTTACTGACAGCAGATAAAAGCATTATTACGTTAACTCACAAAAGTGGGTTCTCCTACCCAATGTGCATAAGAAGTCAATTATTACAGCATCAGATTTTGAGAAAAGGCTTTATTAGGAGATCCAACTGCAAGGAGCCAGGAGGCACATGCTTTCAGATCTGTGTCCCCAATTCAGGATTTGGGGCAAAATTTAAGAGGTTAGGGAGAACAGGCTGGTACACGAAAACGCTGGTGAGAGAGCTTTAAACATTTATGGTAAGGTTTTAAGCATTTATGGTAAGTTGTGGAAGGGGCTTTAATACCAGATATTCCTAGACAACAGACCCCTCCCCTCTGATGAGAGGCTGATTTTCAAGTTCAGGTCACCTTCCAGTCCTTTGGTTCTGTTGTGAGAGGAGTCTTTGGATCTGAGGTCATTCCAGGTCAAGATTTTCTCTTCTGCATGCTCTGGCTACTTGCAAATTTTGGGCTTGCCTTCCCCCCATCTCCCAACCCTTAAACCTTCTGTTGATAAGATGAGGTCAGTTTGAACTGGTCCTAGAGAGCCCTTGGTTACGATTATCCTTTGACAGTATTTCTTATCTTATAAAAATATATTTGAGGCTGACTATTGAGAAACAGTGACTATTCCTTCAATATCACATTTCTCCTCATTAGCAAGAGCTTGGATTAAAGCTACAATGTGAAGAAGTTCTTGTATTTTATTACAAAGAACAAAGTGACTGAGATTGAGGGAAAGTAATGGGAAGGGAGAGAATTATAGAGAGAACTGAAGGGTATGTGACCCTCAGCTCTCAACTTAAGATGTTTTATTCCTCTTTCAGGCAGCTGGCATAATGAGGGAAAGAGGTTGTAAACAAGGGCGGGAGAATGGGACTGAAACTGACTTGTATCTCAAAGACACATCGAGCTATTTGAGTGGATATTTTAGTTATTATCCTTTGTTTTATCAGAACATTAGAAGATTTCTCACTTTGAATAAGCCAAAGCTTATCGTCCTAATTCTCTCTGAACATTTTTGATTTTGAAAATTTCTACTGCCAATAGCCAGATCCAAAGTGTTGCATATTGGAGCAGCGATATGGGTCACCATTGTTGCCCAGGAGGGAGAACTTCCATATGATTATGTACATCTCATCATCAAATTCAACATAGGGGATTCCCTGAAAATGCAATCAGGGACAATCCACGGGAACTTCAACTGTACTAGTAATATTTTAGTTCCTAAAAGGAATGGTGGACATATAGGTATTTATTAGATTATTTTTACACAGCTTTGAATTTCTAAAATATTTTACAATAACAATTTTTAAACTACTCAATTAAAGAAGAAGAAAAGCTTATATACTTCTTCATAATTATTTACCTGTCAATACAGAGGATGTCTTATTAGCTCTACACCCACTTGTAGATGATAATTAGCACAACACTATGATAGTTCTTGCAAAGACTTCATGCAAGCTCTAGTATTCATTTACTTAATAGGAAAAAGATATTATATGATCAAGAAGACGCGTTATTATGGAAGGATTTTATTTTTAATATACTACTTTTTTCTCCTTTCAAATATTGTTCCCCTGCTCTTAGTCTGGATGTGGTATGATAAGCCCATATGGCATTTTGAGAATTTAGAGCTTATACAAAAGATTTGAAAGAAGTGAGATTTCAATAGGGGGCTTCTTCTCGAGTCATGGTTCCCAACTGGGGTGATTTTTCCCTCCCAGGGGACACTTGGCAAATTCTAGAGACCTTTTTGGTTGTCATGATTTGGGAAAGAGAGGGTTGATGGCATCTGTTGGGCAGAGGCCAAGGATGCTGTTAAATATCCTACAATGCGTAAGACAGTTTCTCACGATAACGAATTATCTGGTCCAAAACGTGAATGGTGCTGAGGTTGAGAAAATCTATCTCTTTTCTAGAGACAAGAAAAGTTTTCCCTGGTATGAAGGTGATGTGGATTGAAGGGGGCACGGGCATCATGGCAGTGTAGATACTGGTGGGTTCCAGAGAAAGGGACTCTGTGCTTTCTCTCTCCTAGAAGGGTGTTAGAGAAGAGGTAAAATCCAAAATGGATTTACGGGATCTGATAAAAAGCAGTTTACTAGAGGAGTCTGGACAGCGGAGGCCTCACATGGCCTCACAGAGTGTGGAAATATGCCTTGGCAATGGCATAGAAGAAATGTAATGATTCAGCTCCTCTTAATCCTGCCCCAGAAGTTGTGGAGAAAGCCATATACCTAGAGAATTCAAGCAGATTAGAAATGTGTACCTTAACTGTGATTGCCAGGTAGACAAATGACAGTGATGTCTGGAGGGGTACCCCTACAATCTCAGTTCTGAATCTACCTCCTAACTCAGAAATAATCCTTAGAAAAGGAAACAACCAACTATCAAATGAGATTGTGTGTCCGCCACCCAGGTAGAATAGGATTAGGAAGAAGAATTGAGCTGAACTACAGAAAAATAAAAGAGAGAGAGATGTCTTGCGTACCTGTTATTATGGACCGAAATTTTTATCCATTTCACCATAAATTGTATTACTGAATTGATATTTTAATTGAAAATTAAACCAATACTAATAAAGGATGTGCATTCCTTCAAACATTGCCCGCACTCCTTCAGCTGCTCCACAGACCCCAGATCTTACCATTCTCTGCCTATGTGTAGAGGTGTGCACCTCTCAGCTCATAAGGAGTGGGAGTGAGGTTCTGCAGCTACTAGCAGTTCTGTTTTCATGTGGAGTACTTCTTTGGAAAATTCTATTTTCCTTGAGTCTTATATTGCCTGATTGCATCTAACCATAGTGCAAGAGGGTTCTGTGTTTACAAAATCCACGCTGAACTCACACAAGTCTAGACAGGAGATCTGATTATCTCCAGGCTAAGGTTAAGACCATGTTTTTAAAATCCCAGGAAGCCATAGGTCATCCTTGACTTCAGGAAGCCCAAGTTTACCCTTCAAGTTCTTGATGAATATTGTTCCAAAAGAAGTCTTTGCAGAATATATGACTTCTCTTTAAGCTTCTGTCTGGCTAAGACTCTATACCATCTTTTTCTTCGCAGAGTAGATGTAGGCATCTCCCCTTTTACAGTAGTCAATAACCTATCTCTGTCTTACCTCTCAGTATTTTATTTTTTCCTTCTTTTTATTTAGTAGTATTTGGACATTGATCTTTAGACTGCCAAGAAACTGGTGTTTATATTTAAGATGATACTGTCTTTATATACTTAGATCCTTACCAACCAACTTGACTTGTCTCCAGCCATCTCCTAAAAATCATAATCCTTTGCTGAAAGGTGTGGGACTATCTAAATTCCATTCCAGTTCTGCAAAAAGAATGAGAGAGAAACATTAACAATTCTTGCAAATAGCAATCAAAATTGTTCTCTAAAAAAGGTTATGTGCTTATTTCAAAAGAGATGTTTATTGGCAACCATTAGCATAGGTAGTTGCATTTTTAAATGAGGGTCAATTTGTATTACTGAAGAGTAAAAGTCTAAAGGAAGTTAGAGCTTTTCTAACTACCCCATATCCCTGTTGGAATATAAAAACACACTCCTAAACAATCATAGCATTTCCATAAGCCGATAAAATGACGACTCAGAAGGTTAGACACCCCAGGCCGCAAACCATTTAATATAGGAATGTTTTAAGTTTATGTCAAAGTCCTATTTTTTAAATACTTATGTAATCAGAAAATAAATATATTGTACATAAGTCATTTAATCCCTGACTCTTACCTGAAATGTCTCAAGGCAATTCACCGATTTCAAGAAATGTTCCGAAGGAAATTTTGAGGGTTCAAACAGACTTATTATAATGACTTTAAAGATTTTTGGCATTTGTTTTCTTTGACGTTCTACTGCAGAAAAGAATTTTACATAAGGACTTTTTGCAATAATGCAGTCTATTACATTGCTTGCGGTTCACTGATATGCAAATTCCAGTGTGTCTGACTTCAGCCATGTTTGTGGCCACTTTACCAGACTCTTCATACTGTGGCCTGGTCACTGGTTACTTCTATTGTCTAATAGCTGGTTCAAATTTCTACACGTTTGATTCAATTAATTATAGGGACTAGGCCTTGAGCAAAACCAGATGAAAGGAATGGATTATGTTGTGGTTGATTCTGTGGGCTCATGAAAACAACAGAAATTGATGAAAATGCTGAATTGACAGCAGCGATTCAAAAGTAGCAATATCATCCATAACACTCAAGAAAAAAATCTCTGTTGTTACTCAATACAAACTGATGAATGGATCTTAATAATTACTATAAAACTCTCATCTCCAAGTGTGAAAATATGTATTGTGAATGAAGAAGATACAATTGGCCCCTTCTTTTATAGCCACTGAAATCTTAAATGAAATGAATTTCTGCATTGAGTGCAGTACTCATTTCTATCCGCCGAAGCAGATAGATTCTCTTTAGAATATATTTATTGTATATTTTCTATAAGGCAGACAAACCAGGGAATACAAAGATCTGGTTTTTCTCATTGACGAGTTCACAGTCTAGAGAGAGAGAGAATTGTATAGTACACGTGTTAATAGAGTTACAAGGAGTTCCAAAGTTACTCCAAACCACATTTCATACTTAGTAGCATTGCTATCTATCAGAGAAAATTAATATTGTATAAATTAATATAGGGTAAATTAATGATCTTATCAAACTCTTAAGGCTGTCATGAGGATTAACTGCATTGTTACAGGTGAAGTGCTCCAAATATTGCTTGGCATATTAAATGTTGGCAATTATTAGCACTTGTTATCATTATGGAAACTCTACAGTTCCCTTTGTCCTCTAGGTCCTGTACAGTAGCAGCCACCCCTTAATGGATGCCTACTACATACAACTTATTTTACTCTAAGCAATATTTTGTTAATCTTTTCAGTAACTTCCTGAACTAACTACCATTGATTCTGATTTATAAATGAGAAATTTAACATTCAGAAATTCAGTAATTTGCCCAACGTCAGCTCTAGTAAATCCAGAGCTAATACTCAGTCTCTGCTTGTCTACTCAACCGCACAGCCTCGTGGAGAGAGATCATTGTGGAGAACTGGGATTGAACTGCTGAGCTCTCCAGCAGTTCTATTCTCTGAGGGATTAGTTCCTTCAATCCACCCATTGGTTCCTTTTGGATCAAAGACAGACACTGAGACAAAGACCTACTATAACTTGTAGGGCACTAGAAAAACACACAGAATCAATTCAAGGCATTTTTCTGACATTTCCTCCCTTTCTACAGCTGGCCTGTAGAGAAGATGGAGTTTGTGGCCCTCAGTGAGTGAAAAAAATGTATTTGAGCATTATACTTCCCACATTCAATGGTGTCTAGAAAAATCTATATTTCTAGGTGTATCATATCACATTTATAAAACATTATTAATAATCTCAATTCATTCCAAAGCGTTGAGTAGTCAGGAGAAAATTGGACAAATGTGATCCGTGAGGAACAGGGATGAATGAAGCTTTGCTTGCGCGGGACTCTGACTGGCCTACGCTTCGTCAGTTGCCTCCCTAGATCTTTCTCTTTACCTTAAGGACACTAAGTGTAATTAAATTGGATTTTTAAAAATACTCATTTGCCGGGGCTGGCCCCGTGGCCGAGTGGTCAAGTTCGCGCGCTATGCTGCAGGCGGCCCAGTGTTTCGGCGGTTCGAATCCTGGGCGCGGACATGGCACCGCTCATCAAACCATGCTGAGGCAGCATCCCACATGCCACAACTAGAAGGACCCACAATGAAGAATATACAACTATGTACCGGGGGGCTTTGGGGAGAAAAAGGAAAAAAATAAAATCTTTAAAAAAAAAAAATACTCATTTGCCTTATTGAATAGAGAGCTTCGTTTATTTATTTTCATTGTTTTAAAACTTAAATATGTATTATGTATATGGGTGTGCACACACACATATTCTCTTTTTTTAGGGTAATGAGTAGGCAAAATTTGTCAAATGGTTGACTATGTGCCAGAACTGTTCTACACACTTTATATTATTTCATTTAATCTTTAAAGCAGCTCTATGAGATAGGTGTTATTACTATCCTATTTTCCCAGATGAGGAAATTGAGGCCCCAAGAACTTCAAGTAAAATGCCTAAGATCACAAGGATAGTAAAATATGAAGATGGTAAAACTAGGAAAAATGAGAAGCCAGAGAGCCAAATGCAGATCTTGAGTTTTTATTTATGTTAGATTGCTTCCCATGTTCTTTAGAAAATTTCAAAAATAATTGAGAAATAAATGTTACCCATAATTGCATTGCTAAGAAATGACCATTGTCTGTATTTTTAAAGTTTTGTGCACATATAGAATATAATGCCAGTGCAAAGTTTTCATATTTTTCATTTGATATATTGCAATGCACAATATTAGGTATTTTAAATTGCTTGAATATTAGCACTTCATTTTCTATGGTGTGTCATCATTAATTAACTATTTCCCTGTTTTTAAGAGTTTACATTGCTCTCATCTTTTACCATAAAATTATTACATTGATATCTTTGTGTTTAAAGTTTATTATGCAATTATTAAGTTATCTTTGGGGATATATATTTAGAAGTGTAAAAGATATGATTTTGTTTTAAAGCCCCAGGTTTTTTTGAATGAAAATTCATTTAGAACATTCCATGATACTCTCTGTCTATTCTCTCTGCCTGTCAAACCCTCAGTTACTCCTCTGTAGTGGTTTCTACCCCTGAAGAATTCTGAATTTCCAATTGCTTAGAGAACAAGTTAATTTCCAAATGGAGGCCAGCTGTTTATTTCGGCTGGTATTAGTTTAACAAGTTAAAGTAGTATTTGCAATTCTCGCAGTGTTTTCTCCCAAGTCAACCGTTTCACTCCTCAAATGCAGGCTTTGGCTTCTTTAGTGCTTTCTGGATGCAGAGTTCTGTCTGTGCTGCCACTTACCCCAGAAAGTCTGGCTCTTCTTAGATACTTTCTAGTCTCTCTCCTCTAGGCTTTCACATTCTCTCTGCCTCACAATATTATTCAAATATAGTTTCTATCTTCTGGTTCAAGCTATAACTATTGCTTTCCTAGCTTCTCTGGTGTCTAAAGGCTTTTATTTTATCTTACTGGTCTTGGCAAACAGAGCTTGAATTGGAGGACAGCTGCTTGTTCTCCCAATTGCGCTGGTTTTCCCCAGGTGCTGGGCTCTGCGGTCAGGCTTTGACTTGGAATTGTTTGTAACATATCGTGTCTGGGCAGGAGGGAAAGGGAAAATCTTCCACCCCACAAAAATCTCTCACAAGCATGACCTGGAGATAAGTAAGACTGTGATTGTTCTCAAAACCCTAACTCAACACCGCAACTTAACAAATTCATTGTGAAAAGATAAGCTCCACTTCTCAGTTGCACACACAGTGCTAAATCCACATTGCAAACCAAAAAGACAGGTTAAAACTAGTTGGTTAGCTGGCAAACAAATCTCAACTATTTTTTTGACTTTTTTTCCTTTTTTAAAAAAATTATTTTATTGAGGTCGTATTGGCTTAAACATTGTGTAAATTTCAGTTGTACATTATTATATTTCAGTTTCCCTATAGACTGCATCGTGTTCATCACCAATATTCCGGTTTTCATCCATCACCATACGTACATGCCCCTTTACCCCTTTTGCTCTTCCCTCATCCTCTTCTCCTCTGGTAACCACTAATCTCTTCTCTTTAACTATGTGTTTGTTCGTTTATCTTTCACATATGAGTGAAATCATACCATATTTATCTTTCTCTGTCTGACTTATTTCACTTAGCATGACATCCTTAAGGTCCATCTATGTTGTTGCAAATGGCACAATTTTGTGGTTTTTTTATGACTAAGTAGTATTCCATTGCATAGATATACTGTGTACTCTTTATCCATTCATCTGTTGATGGGCACTTGGGTTGCTTCCATGTCTTGGCTATTGTGAATAATGCTGCAATGAACATAGGGGTGCATAAATCTTTTTGAATTATTGATTTCATGTTCTTTGGATAAATACCCAGTAGTGGAATAGTTGGATCAATGGTATTTCTATTTTTAATTTTTTGAGAAATCTCCATACTGTTTTCTATAGTGACTGCACCAATTTGCATTCCCATCAGCAGTGTATGAGGGTTCCCTTTTCTCCACATCCTTTCCAACATTTGTTGTTTCTTGTCTTATTAATTACAGCCATTCTGACAGGTGTGAGGTGATTTCTCATTGTAGTTTTGATTTGCATTTCCCTAATAATTAGTGATGTTGAACATCTTTTCATGTGTCTGTTGGTCCTCTGTATATATATTTTTTGGAAAAATGTCTGTTCATATCCTCTGCCCTTTTTTGATTGGGTTGTCCATTTTTGTTGTTGATTATATGAGTTCTTTATACATTTTGGAAATTAACCCTTTGTTAGATATATGATTTGCAAATATTTTCTCCCAGTTGGTGGGTTGTTTCTTTGTTTTGTTGATGGTTTCAACTTTTTAATGAAAGGGCCAGGAAGAGATCAGTGGGTTGCAAGATGATGACTATGGGAGCCTACAGAAGACTGTTAAAGACCATCTGTATTGTCCATGACAACATCCTATTTAGATGAGATATTGGTACCGGTAGAAATAGAAATAGGGATCAGAGGGAGTAAAATGCTGTGTATCAAGCTCAGGACTAGGAGATGGGAATCAGAAAACCTGGGATCTAACCACAGCCTTGACAATGACTTTACATATTTGGACAAGTTACTTTAACTTTTGCTTTTCAATAGCAAGTGCTAACTATGGGGGAAGTTCCATTACAATAGCAAGTGCTAACAATGAAGAGAATTACAAAACAGTCAATGAAGGTCAAGTTCTTCTCCAGAAGAGGTGGGGATAGAAGTAAGTCACTATTCTGCTTGCAGCCCATGTCAACTTTTAAGTGTGTGTGTGCTTTAATAGTAATATTCACAACATTTTTTGAAATAATGGAAAAATATTTGCTATATTCTAGCATATAAACAGTTGAAATCATTCTAAAATCTTGGCCAACTGGTGGAGGCATTAACGGAAATCAAGGCCTTATAAAAATATTACTTTGTGACATTGCATCTCTTAGATCATTCATTTCCCAAAAGAAAAAGATGCCGACTCGTTCTGTCTCAATCTGTCAACCACATGTTGACAGATCTTTGGAACCATGGAAAAGGAATAGTCTTTTTCAAAAAGCTTTTTAACATTTATCTCTAATCGTTAGTGAAACTTCTTAGCAAACAAAATATCCTGATGGGGCACAAGTGTCAGGGAACACAGTAGAGAGGTGATGGGGTATTCCAAGGACAGACAGCCAAGAGGTTGGAAGACTTGAGAATTCACCGAAACAAATATGGCTTGATGGTCTATAACCAAAAATTTGAACTTAGGTAAGAAAAACTAGAATATAAAACAGAATAAATTTTGAAATATATTTTAATTTAAAGCCAAACAGATGAAGTAAAATATATTATAAACACCGTTTTGTAATGAGAAATTGTAGACAAGTTCCTTGGAAACTGATGTATTATACGGACAACCAAAGTAGCCTGTTATTATGGATAGAAGGAATCCTGTCTTTCCAGCAGGATAATTGATTGTTATTTTAACATGAAAGAGAAAAATAGACCTATACTAACAGATCTTCAAGGATCTAATAAATCAGCACAAGGAAAAATATGCTGAAAAGGAAGATGACATCTTTTTGCTCGACAGAAAAATGAGGTCATAAACTATTTGGCTACAGCTCCAGTTTTGCATTTTGTGTCATCAGTTTCCAATTCATAAGTGGATAGTATTCTAAAATTTTTAACCCAAATTGGTTTGTTAGCACTTGAAATGTTTTTCCTCTAGAAATAATGTTCTGAATGGTGGATTACTTCACAGAATAACAGTTGTCCTGACACACTTCCAGCGCACAGACACATACACACACACAAACACACATACACAAATCCATATTCTTTCTAATCCCAATTGTGAGGCAACATGTGGTAGCACAAGTTTTGGTGATAGAACATGGTAATAACCCACAAGCAACTGTTATGAGCTAAATTAGTGGCCTTAGCAAATTTGCTCAATTTCTATTAACTTCATTTTACTCGTTTGAAAATGGAAATAATAGTAACTTTCTCATAGGGTGGTTGATTGCAAGCGTTAAGTAAGGCAAGATTAGCAAAAGTTCTTTTTACATTGCAATATCTTATAACGTGTTAGTTATCAATGTACTTAAGTACTTTGTGGTTCAGCTACTCTTTGGATTAAAGGGAAATAAAGCGCTATTTATAATGTCTGTATAGAGGAAAGTGCATTGTGTGGCAAGACGGGGCTGCAGTAGACCAAGAAGTATAATGCTCCCAGCTGTGGTGCTTCCAGCATCCATCTAGCCAACAAAAATCTCTCCATTTCCTTGCCGTAGTGGTTGCAGTTTCTCAGAAAGCAATACATGTCTATTCTCACTCGTCTGGTGGGCCCACAGCCTGTGTTACCATGTTATCCTCCTTATTTTCATAACTTCCTTGACTCTATTCTCTGGTTGTTTCATGCATATGAGATTTGTTTCTTCTGTTAGATTCTAAACTGTTAGGAGGCAAAACCCATAGTTTGCATCTGTAGACTCAGAGCCCAGCACAAGTCTAGGCACAAAATTGGTCCTTAATGAATGCTAAGTAGAGGATAAGAGAGCACTTTCCAGGTAAAGAGGATTCTATCAAAGAGCTAAAAGGTGAAAATGGCCTTGCTGTCTCTAAGGGGTATTATCTAGATTATAATGACCACATTGAGTAAGAAGGAAAAGGCTGTAAGATCCAAACCGCAAGGAGGAGTGGTGGTAACTAGATAACAGATCTACGAGCAATAGCCAAGCCTGAAGTTACTTGAGAAGCAAGTCACTAGATAAAAATTTTTAATGAGTAGTTTCTCAAGAAACAAGTACCATATATCATAAGTTTAGGACAATAAAATTATTTTAAATGGGAAAAGAAGATGAAATCTAGTAGGAAAGTCATTTTCAGAAGAGTAATTTAGTAATATTCTGGACTGAATAAATCTAAGGAATTAGATTGTTCAGGCTGTAAGTAGATGTCTAACTCATCTTACTTGGCATCTGTACCACTCGCAATAGAGAGAGAATACCTCTGCTTTCCTTATTTGAGCTGTGTTGACTCAGCTAAAAACTTAAATCACAATTACAATAGTTAACATTTTGAACTGTGTGCCAGGGCTATTTCACATGCTTTGTATGGGTTATAATATTTGATCGTTGCATTAATGTAATGACTTAGAAACTATTGAGGAAATGTAGCTCAGAATTTTAAATAACTGGCCCAAGGCCACACTGCTCACAAGTGGTGGAGCCAGGGTTTGAACTCAACAACCATTATTCCTAAATCAGCTTTCTTAACCACTATACCGCAGCACCTCCGAAATATGAAGAAAGCTTATCACTTAGATGGTCTAGTTCTGTGCATTTTGATGTGAAAACAAAAATCACCACTTTCTAAATTAATGTATATACTGTTTCCTGCCCCAGATCCATTGTTAATTGTCCTTTGTCCTTTTAACCTGTAACAGCCCTGTCTGTTGGCCCCTCCTTCTTTCCTTATTTTCCATGCTTTATCCAGTTGAATGTGTTGCACAATGGCTCCCCTGCCCATTGGCGGTCTGTGGTTAATTTTGGTTAGGCATTAGTGGGAGTGAGACAGTAAGAGGTCTGGCAAGTGAAGGGGTTAGGTCCTTCTCTAAAACCCATAACTTATGATCCAAACCAGTGCCTAATCTTCTTGCCTGGCTTCTCACCAAGATTGTCTTTGAGGCTAGACAGACCCAGGCTGAAGTCAGGGTATGTGACTGCATCTTTCAGAGCAGATGTGAGAGGGAGCTTGAAAAAGATGGTGGGTTGATTTCTATTGCATGCTCACTGTGCGCCAGTTTAGCTACTTGATGTAAATTATTCCATATGATCTTCACAACAACTTTTTGAGGTGGGAAGTGTTCTAATCATCTCAGGAGGAAACTGGGTCCTAGTTTTAGAAAAATGCCCACATTCACATTGCTTTAAATGACGGAACAAGAAATCATTTCAGGTTTACCTGATTCCAAAGTCTGTTCTTTTTGCCCTACGTCAGTTGCATCCCAAAGGCTGCACGTTAGCCAAGGGTAAAGAGTTATGGCTATAAGCTCCTTGCAGAATACATTCTGATAAAAAGAATTGTCTTAGAAAGATTAAGAAGCCCTTCACCTAGGACTGAACAACAGGTAATCTGTTTCCAGATCCCTTGCTCCTATCCCTCAAGTGTCCTTTTAGGACTTGCACAAACTGGGTGTTTTTGGTTCACCTACCTTGTTTCTAACTCTCTCCAAGGGACACATTGCTATATGTGCATAAACATTTATGTAGGGCTTATTAGATGTCAGGCACTGATCTAAACCCTTGACATGGCTTACTTCAGTTAATCCGCACAACAACCCTATGAAGCAGCCGTCATTATCATCCCTGTTTTACAGATGAGGAAAATAAGGCACACAGCGTGGGTAAATCATTTGTTCAATGTCACACAGCTATCTAGGGGAGGATTCTCTGCAGAGACAGTGCTTCTGTGCTCACTGAGCTCAGCTGCCTTTCCACCATTCATGCTGTTGCCAGAGCTCTCTTCCTAAAACTTGGATGCCCTCACGTCCATCCCCCTCTTAAAGATCTGCAAAAATTTCCCATTATTTATAAAACAAATTCAAAGATATTTTGCTCAGCATTCAAGACTCTTCACAATTTGACTGTCTTTGAAAATTCTACCTTGATTTCTCCTTCTTTCTATTACCTGTTCCATCTACTCTAGACTAATTGCCACCCATAAACTATACTCATACTCAGCTACTCGTGACTTTCTTTTCTGCAGGCTGGAAGACTCTTCTTTGCCTTTCAAAATCCAAATCAATGTTCAAGTTATCTCAAGTGGTTGTCTTCCCACAAAGCTTTCCTTGTTTTTCTCTGCGTGGAGCAAGCCTCGCCTTCTTCTGCCCTTATTTATACCCAGATAATATCACGGCTTTCCCTCTGCCTAGAGTTATACTGAGATATTTGTTCCTCTCCTGTTCAGATGAGACCCTGGATCTCTTGAGGTCAGGGACTGTGTCTTATAACGTCCCCAGAGCCTAGCATTTGATGCAGACTGTTGACATTCATGAATACTGCTGAATGAATGAGTGTCTGAGTTAGTGAATAAAAATATTGAACATGTTTTTTAGCTTTGAGGGGAAGACAGTAGAAGGTCTAAGTGTTATTGAACTTAATTACTTTCAGTGTATATAATAATCATTTCTGTATTGAGTGCCTGTTTCAGATAAGATGGCAGCAATATTTTCTGTTTTTGATAAAACTACCACATCAGGACTATTAGGTTGTTCAACAAGATTTTCATGCAAAGGAGTTGTTCCTTCATTCGAAATATGTATAAAGTTGGCCCTTTCATGTTAGATGAAGACAGCAGTTTTTCAAACTTTCTGTGAACAGAACTCAAGAACTTGATATTACATCTTGACCCTATGATCTTTTTCTTATAATACCTTTCTAGCTGTATGGTTAACACGCTAGAATTTCTCTTTTGGGGATATTTAAGAGTAGCAGAGGCAAACTCTCTTTGGGATAGTGTTTTAATCCATGGTTCCTCCACTTTTATATATTCCTGGCTCCTTCCCTCTGTTTTTGCTCTTTACTCTGTCCAAATGCTCTTCATCTTCCTCCCCATGCCCCCACCCATCACCTCACACCCAAATTCTCGGTCACAGTGGTGCATCTAAAATGTCCCATTCTCCAAAAACTCCCCAGAAAAAAATTAACCTATTCCTATTCTCTGCTACCAAGACACGGTGTTTGTTTGCAATTATAATAACTCTAATCATGTTTGCTTGCTTCTCTGTTTCTCCTAGTGGGTTGCAAACTGATTGCAGGAGGGCATCCTGTCATTTAAACTCACATCATACCACTTTTCCCAAGCCATCCTAATCTCCATTCAGTTCCTAAGTATGTCAAGCTCTTTCCAGTGTTAGGGTTTCATGTTTTCGGTTTCCCCTGCCTGCGTGTTAGCCAGCTAGGGGAAACCACAGTTTGTTTTCCCTTTTACTCAGAATATGACTGTCTCATGAGAGACTATGTTTCCTAGTTGCCCTTTCATCTAGGTGTAGCAGTATTACAAAGCCATATGACACCAACAGGATATGAGCGTAAGTGATTATCGCATTTAACTCTCTCAACAGCATATAGAGAAGGCACTGATATTATCATTATCCCACCTCACGAGGAAAACATAGGCTTTGAAATGTTCAGTAACTCAGTCAATTAGAAGTTTATACTTTCAAGTTGAAACTCTTCTACATTCATGTATCTCTTCTGAGTTGGTTTGCAAGAATCAGGTGCATAAAGTCCAGACACTTCCAGGATTTCTATAAATGAGATCCAGGTGCTAGTGAATGATGACCACTCCAAGGCTGGTCAGTTCAATGGTAGCCTGTCTCAACATCCAGTTGACCTTCCTGCATAAGTGTAACTTTCAGCTTAAAGCTGCACTTTAAACTTCTTTAAGCAGAAGTTTAAAGAAGTTCTTCTTAAACGTCCATCTTCTTTTCCTCCCTGCTGGCTGGAAATAGCGGTGGTGGAGCAACGGTGGAAGTCACTGTGGAGGATGACAGAACGGCCTTTCTATCCTGGATCCCTAAATGACTTTACTGAGCAGAGCCTCACTACTGACCCTGGGTTGTTAAGTGAAAGAGAAATAAACCTTCGTCTTGACTATTCATTGAATTTTAGAGTCTATTTATTAACCATTACTCCCAAGTAATACGCCCTAGAACACTTTTCTATTGGTAGCAAATCCTACTGGTATTTTAGGTCTTGGCATAAGCATTGCTTCCTTGGAGAGGTCTTTCTGAGCCTTTCAATCTAAACAGCTTTACCTTATACGTCCTATCTCTCATCCAGCTCTTTTCTCTTAGAAAGCTGAACACCATCTGGAACTCATTTTATTCATGTGATTGTTTGTCTCTCCCTGACTAGATTGTAAACTCCGTGAGTGCAGGGACCACATCTGCTTATTTCCCAGCACTAACGTGCTCTCTGGCACATAGTTGGCTCCTGATAAAGATTTGTTAAGTAAAATTTGTGAAGCTAATAGTAATAATTTGGGCAATAACTGCCAATTATTGAATATTTACAATTTTTAGGAGTTGTACTAAGTGTTTTACATGCATTATCTCATTTATTCCTCTCAATATTTAGAGAAGCCACTAATAATATCGTTATCCAATTTGACTAGGAAAAACCAGGTTTATAGAGGTTCAATAACTCATACAGGGTCACACAATCCAAAGCTTATACTTTCAGGTTGGACTCTCCTCTAGTCATATATGTCTTGGGAGTATGGTTAGCAAGAGTCAGGTGCACAATATCCAGACAGTTCTACTAGCTGAGAAATCCAGGCTTTCTACCAATTGGGATTCAGATCCTAGTGAATTATCAACACATCAAAGCAGGCCAGTTTAATAATAACATGTCTGAAAGTCCAACTGACCTTCCTATGTGACTTGAAACACTTACATTCTTGTCTCTATGTAACTGCAACAGAAGCAAAGCCCAAAATACTATTTATAATTTGAAAACTATTACCTAAAGCCTGTAGTTGATTCAAGATGAGATATGAAGAAACAATCTTTCAAACCCTATATAACTTCCAAAAAGGCCACTAAACGATTTTTCTTTCTTTCTTTGAGTCAAAGATTTCATCTGCTATTTCTCCATATTCCAGAGCTATGCATGATACATTCTTATTGCATATTTGTTGTTAAACAACCCCCTCACAACCACCACACGAGCCAAGCCAAGAGTTTAACAGTTAGTAGAAAAAAAAAATCTTTCTAACTGTAAGGAAGCTCGTGTAAGAGACTGGGAAACACATTAAGTCAAGAGTCAGGGCACTGAGCCTACATCTGCACCACCCAATATGGGAGTCTCTACCCACAGTGGCTATTTACATTTGAATTTAAATTAAATTAAAGTAGAAACTCAGTTCCTGAATTGCACTAGCCATACTTTAGATGCTCAAAAGTCACATGTGTATAGGGGCTACTGTATAAGACAGTGCGGATTTATAGAACATTTCCACCATTGCAATAAATTTCTTTGGACGGCATTGTTCTAGACCAGTAATTTTTTGGTCTCAAGACACTTTTAAACGCTCTTAAGAAAACTTTTTTTTTTAGTGTTTCACTTTCTTAATTTTTCAATTTTTCTAATTGAGATATAATTGGCACATAATATTATATTAGTTTCAGGTGTACAGCATAATGACTTGATATTTGTATACATTGCAAAATGATCACCACAGTGAGTCTATTTGACATCTATCACAAAGTTTTTTCTTTGATGAGAACTTTTAAGATTTACTCTCTTAGCAGCTTTCAAATATGTAATACAGTATTATTAACTATAGTCACCAGGCTGTGCATTTACATCCTCATGATTTATTTATTTTATAACTGGAAATTTGTACCTTTTGACCCCCTTCACCCATTTCTCCCACCCCAGCACTCACTCCTAGCCTCTGGCAACCACCAATCTGTTCTCTGTATCTAAGAGCTTGGTTTTTTTGGTTTTGTTTGTGTGTTTTGGTTTTAGGTTCCACATATAAGTGAGATAATATGTCTTTCTCTACCTGATTTGTCTTTCTCTATCTGATTTATTTCACTTAGGCTGATCTCCTTGAGACCCATCCATGTTGTTGCAAATGGCAAGATTTCATTCTTTTTTAAATGTCTCAAGACACTTTTAAATGCTTAAAGATTATTGAAGACCCCAAAGAGCTTTCTTTAAAATTAAAACCATTGATATTTACTGTATTAGAAATTAAAAATGAGAAAATTTAAAATACGAACTCATGTTCCATTAGCCATCAGGGCAATGACATCATCACATATCATATAGCCTCTGGAAATCTCCACTGTACATATACTCATGAGAGAGTCAGGGGGAAAAAGGAAAGTAACATCTCAGCGTTGTGAAAATGTTTTGACCTGACAGACACACTGAAAGGGTCTCAGAGTCTCCCAACGGTCCCTAGACCACAAGTTGAAAACAACTGGTCTAGACCCTACTCTGTCACTACCTGGCTCTTTTCTTCTAAATGTTATGGTGCTTATTTTACCCAATTAAAAATCAGTTTCCTGCCAATTTTAAGAGTTTGGCAAAGTAAAATAAAATACTCTGAGTTCTTGATCAAAGCCAGGCTTCACTGGGGGGAAGGAAATGAAGACTCTTTCACCTAGACAGTATTTCTGACTGATTGAGGCTTAACAGCCTACTCTGATGAATATATTAGTCAGGTTGGAATTAAGTGGGGCTTAGTGATTTCTCTGCTTTAGGCTCAGTAGATTTTCCTAAACGTATATGAAAACCATGCCGGCTCAGGTTGAACAGCCTCAGACAGCAAATTGATATTAATACTTTGAATTCTCCCAATGTAATTTGTGTTCACCATCGTGTCACCATGTTAGAAAGGACCTCTTAAAAGATCATTGTGCAGCACGAATGTTAAATTCCAAAATATCAAAGTTCTGAATCTGACCTAAGCACCATTAAAATTATTTCACAATGTTTGGTTTTAGACTAAGCAGTCACAGGTTCTTCCTTTTTGGTCCTGAAAGTGTGAAAACATTTCATAATGCTATGCTGCATCTTGAACTTTCAGAGTAGATGCTTTATCTGTCAATGTACTATTCCTAAAAGTAACATTGATTTACTGATAAAGCACATTGCAATAGGTTAGCCATAATAGATTTTGCAAAGATACGTTTGGTAAAAACTGATTCTTTTCTGAGAATTTGTAAATGTCTATTCTGGTAAGGATCTGAATTTGGATGATTTTAATGATAAAAACCAAGAAAGATTCCACAGATTTTATTACTATCTGTAATCCAAGTTACCTCTTGCTAGAATGACTTTACGTAGGTGCATGGTGTTTGCAATACATAAGAAAATGAGGTAGGAAAGAAAGAATTCTCGCTGCAGTGGTAAAAGGCAGACCCAGCTTGGGAAAACACTCCACCAAGGGAAGTTGTTGCTCTTCTCTTCTGAAGATTGGCTGCTGGTCACTGGCAAGAGAAGATACTCACAAATAAGCTTTTCATTCTCTGAGTGACCAAGTCCTGTTTCCTCCTCTTCTTTCTAGATGATACCAGTTCACCCTTCAAACCCTTCAAAATGTTTTTTCTAGGTGAGTCGAGTGTGTATCCTGAACAAGTGTGACCTTTGAGGCCACCAAAGCAACTTTCCAGAGTGATGCTATTTGGCTGGGCTGCTGGATTGATCTGTAATCATTTCCAACTCTTTTCAGCACTGTCTCCCGGGCTGTGACTGAAGGCAGTGGTACGGGGAGGACCTTCTTCATGTCTAACCTTGAGAGAAAGAAGTCATCTCTGTAGATTCATAACAGCTTGACTCCTTCTTCAGGGGAAGCTCAGGCTCAGAAAGAACCAGGAATGGACACGATTATTCTATTATTGATCTGGACTTCATCTCGTTACTTACCCAGATTTGCTTTGGAAATGTCTCACTTATAAAAACCTCACAAATGTATAATCTGTCATTGTGCTGGGAACACACTGTGCTTGGCATCATATGGTAGTTCGACCATCTTGATTTGAAAAGAAAGAGGAGAAACTTTGTAAAATAAGTTACCTATATTGAACAATTGTATGACTGAAAATTGTTCCATCTATCTAGTGTGTTGTAATGGATTAAATCCAGAAGTACTGTAAGTCTTCCAAAAACTCTAAAATAATATTTTAAAAATCATTGCAAGCAGAGTCAGCCTTAGGCTAAAACTTGTATTCGGTGAGCACTGAGTCTCACTTTTGTTTCTGCACCTCATTCTCTCTTTCTAATTGGTGATAGTAATATCTCTTTATGTTAGAGAGTTATATAGATATACTTCTTTTAGGGCTAGTGCCTTTCTCCTGCAAAGATATCAGATCAAGTTGTAGTACAAACTTGTTTGACCATCTCTCTCTGCATTGTTCCAAATTCACTAGTGCCAAATGCTATTCTATCCTTTTGAAGCAGTCCATGCTTCTTCTAATCTTCAGGGATGGGACCTCTACAGCCTGTTCCAGGTGCAGAGACAGTGATAGTACTCAGTGTAGATGTGCCTCCAAATTATCTGCCCTAGGGATAGAAGGAGGGAGAATTTGCCCACCAATATCCTCCAGTACCCACTCATGGCACAAAGGAGGTCAACTGCTTCTCATTCCTTGGTGCCCCCATGTCAGAGAAGTTCCAGGGCACAAAGCAAGAGACGTGGTGTAAGGCTAAGGCCAAGTGCCATCAGGTTGTGCTTACATAGAGTGGTTTCCTGCATGAATGGCTGGGTAGAGGTTGGGCCCAGGGGACGTGAGGCAGGGCACAACTAAATAAAATATTTACAAATTATAATAAGTAATGTGAAAGTCTGTGGACTGTATGAGGATGTTTTCCCCTGGTACAAAAAACAAAAGCAAGCATTCTGGCTAAATTTTTCTGGTAAAGACGTAATTTATTTGTTTTGATACAGAATGTATACAAGGAAGTAAGAGGGCATGGAGCTGGGCAACATTCCTGCAGTCCAATGTTCTGGCTGTCCTCATATCCCACTTCTTGATATCCTTGCACAGCTGCCTTTGCTCCCAGTTTGTTGGTCTCTGAGAATGTGGCCAAACAAAGTTGGTTGTGGTTTTACCGATAAACTTCCTTATTCACCCAATTTGATGGCTCACAATGAGTCAATATGTGGTCCTTGCTGAACCTTTAGGTAATGCCAGTGTCATTCTAATAGCCTGCAGCTGCCTGCCCTTTGGTTGGTTTGGATCAGTGC
Organism: Equus quagga; assembly: GCF_021613505.1. Classification (NCBI taxonomy): domain Eukaryota; kingdom Metazoa; phylum Chordata; class Mammalia; order Perissodactyla; family Equidae; genus Equus; species Equus quagga. The sequence goes on from NC_060269.1 coordinate 97,837,556, forward strand.
CTGGTTGCTTCTTTGCTGGCTAATAGCAAAGGGAGGACAGCCAAGTCCATCATGGGTTAGAGATAAAGCTTTGGACAGCTCTGCTGATGGGAGGAAGCTAAGAGAGGCCAGAGAAAAGGGAGAATAAAGGAGTGGCCTCCTTCCTCTGCAGATAAGAAATAGTATACTCAGATGTAGGCTGGGGTTGTAATCATGACTGTGTCAAACAGGGTGAGGAAGGGATGGTGACATGACGAATTGAACCTCCCAATGCTATCTTGAATAGGTAACCTTTATTATAGTTTTTGGGTTTTAGTACAGAGGCCTGCCTGCTCATCAGAGCCAAGGATGGGTATGCCAGTTGTTCTTTTAGGGAACCTACAAATAACACCCCTTACAACTTCCTGAATTATGAGTCTTGATCTAATTAAGATAAGAAAAATTATTGTAGATAAGAGACCAAAATATCACCCTTACTACTAATAAAGCAGATATTAGAGATTGTGGTTTGTACCTGTGGGTAGGTGAACTTCCTAATACTGAACCCCAGAATTAAGCAGATGCACCTACCCAGTCACTAGCTGGGTTGGAAAGTCTCAGTCATGTCCTGCTGAGTAAGCTACTTTAAAACATGGCAGAAAGCAGAGCAGATCACATGCTATAGGTGGGCAGGTGGCTCCTCTGAGAAAGGTAAGATGGAGATGTTAAGTTATGCAAATCCAGTTAGTTTATTACACATTCACCCCTCCAAATAATTCGATCTTCCTCTCGGAAGCAGAAAGACCGGATCAGTTAGCTTTTCAATACACCTTCTTCTCCATAGGTAGATACATCATAAGTGGGTAGAAGCAAGTTTACGGGGGAAAGAACTGCTTTTCCTGAGCTGTATAGCCTGTGGCTCAACCTGCACAACCTGCGGTCCGTTATTTGTGGGCGGGTTTGGTGACAGACCTTCAGCTTCATACAACTATTCATTCTGCTGCTGTAGATTTGGACTCCCTTGGGTCAGTACTGAGACTGATAAAGAAAGGATGACGAGGAAACTTACATTTATGGAGAAAGTATTTTTATACTCATTTGTTTACTCCGTGGAGAAATAGAGCTTCAAAGATGTTAAGATACATACTATATTTCAATAATTCTAAGAAGCATATTTTATCACATTTTAAAGTCTCTGAAATCATGATATGCCTAATACTAACAGGGAATATAGATTGTTTGACTGATTTTTCCCTTTCTAAATGGTATGTAAAATAATGATGTCTTACAATCCATAGTGTCTTAGATTCACTAAGGAGCTAGTAATTAACAAGCCTAGAATTTGTCAGCTGGGTTGTGGGATTTCTAACTTTAGATTATTTTCAGGCCAATAACAATTTTCCCCTGGAATATACAGGCAATCAAGGCAACACATGTTTCACGTTTTATGTAAATGATTTCCTTGCTTCCCCACATCATTTCACGTATTGTCATGCAGGCCAGCATTTGGTCTTGCTGGATCACATCTGTATAGAATTATGCTCCTTGGGAGCCAAATTCCTTCTTTCTTTGTGAACTGCGGCTACTTAATAAGTTCTGTGAAGTGGACTGATGAAGCATGTTTATTATCACAAGTTGAACTAATAGTGATTGAATGTTCCAGCAGCTGGCTGTTGCTAGAAGAAGAATGAACTGGGCTGTCACATTACTTTATGTAAACTCAACTTAAGTGGAATTTGAGGGAAAAGACTTGGGAACTTTTTTTATTGCTCAAGTCTATTCGTTGTTGCAATTGAGAAATGTGGGAAATAACTGAAGTGATTGTTTAATCACTGATTTCTCAAGCAATACTTTGAAATCTTTTTTAATTAAATAAACCTTAAGTGTCTGCTTTGTGCAAAGCATGAACTAGTTGCTTCAGGACATAAGACATGCCACCTGCCATTAAGAATTTAACATGAGATAAAAAGAGAACCACCAAGGGCACTCGTGACTAATAGGGAGGAGAGTCAGAGAGATGATATGGGTTTTGAAGAAGAAAGAAATCACACACATATGAGGCAGTCAAGAAGAATATCATGGAAGCAGTGGCAGAGTTTTGAAAACATGGGTAAAATCTTCTCAGATAGAGATGGGATTGGGACTTCTGGTTTCTAATAATGGAAGGCTAGGTTATTTGGAGTCATACTCCTACAGAAAACAAATAAAAATGGGAGATAAAATATTCTTAAAAAATCTTTTAAGAGTTCAAGAGGCAACAAAATAAAGATTTATTAGATTAAGATCTGGAGAAAATCAAGAACTCAGATAAATAAGTGTAGCATGAAAGAACTCCTTATTCCTAAGGAGATTTGCTAATTTCCCCCAAGCTGAACTTTAATTTTGATCACCTACATTTAATGGTCAGTCTAGTAAGAGACTCCCTTTAGTAAGTTCATAACCCAGGAGATTGCACAGAAAGGAAAAGGAAGAACCAGGTGTAAACCAGCTGTCAACCTAATTCACACTGGATGGTTAAGTCCAGGTGATATTAAACCTCAAATTTTAAGATGGTCCTTGTAATTAAAAAACTTGTAAGAAAACTTTTAATAAACAAATAATAAATAATAATAATAGATAAAAAATAAAACTTGTAATAAAAAAAGCAACTTTTCTCAGAGAGTATAACACACATTTTTCCTCCATTATTTGGACTTTTGTAAGATGTCATATGTCTGGTGCATTTATACTGTAGGCAAGGTCATTAGTCATTTGAAATACAAGTATAAAATACAAAGTTTGGTTTTTTTCTTTTTCAGTCTCCATTGCTGGATCATCTTCAACTTTCTGACTCCAAAATGCTGGCGTGTGCCCAAGTCCATCCCATGGCCTCTTCTCAATTTTATCTACAATGAAGACCTAGGTTGCCTTATCTAGTTCCTTGGCTTTAATTACTACTCATTTGTTGATGATGCTTCCATTGATACTTCCACCTGTCACATTTCCTCTGAGCACCAGACTCAGATACCTCTCACCTTTTCTCTGAGCATCAGAACAGATGTTGCAACTGTCCAACATCTCCATGTAGAATGTCTAACAGGCATCTCAAATCTTGCATGTCTAAAAAAAGAACTCTAGTTACCCTCCCACACAAACTTACTTATCCGTAGTCTTTATTTCGTAAAAGGCACCACCATTCACTCAGTTGCTAAGACCAAAATTGTGTTGCCTACCTTGATTCTTCACTTTTTTCCACAATCTGCATCAAATCCATTGGCAAATTCTGTTGACTGTATATTCAGGATATATCACTCATTCAGTATTTCTCACTCTCCCTACTGTTCCCTCCTTAGTCCAAGACTCCATCACTGTCTCATATGAACTACTGTAAAAGCAACCAAGCTTGTCTCTTTGCCTCCTTGCTTGCTCCCCACCCTTACTCTCTATTCTCTACACTCTAGCCAGGGTGATATTTTAAAATGAGACAAAACATTTCATTCTCTTGCTCTCAGCCCGTCATTGGCTTCTCACTACACTAAGAATAAAATCTAAAATCTTTTCCATGGCTGCAAAGTCCTTTGTAATAGTCCCTGGCTACTTCTTCAGCTTCATTTCTGAGACCCTTCCTCTCATTTATTTCACTATTTCAACCTTTTTTTTCCTTGTTCTTCCTAGAACTTGCCACTCACAGTCTCATTTCAGGAAGTTTGCTCTTGCTCTTCCATCTGCCAGGAAGGTTATTCCACCAGATATTCACGTGACTTGCTCTCTCAGTTTATTTGGTTTTCTGTTCAAGTGTCCCATCCTCAGAAAAGTTTTTTGGAACATCTTAGCAATTTCTTTGTCCAAGGGAAAAATTTCTTCCTTGCCCTATCTCATTTTTCTCATATACATATCAGAATTTATCATAATATAATCTGATATTATGTGATATGTTTGTCTCTTCGTTATTGTCTTGTCTCTCCCACTATGACGTAAGCTCCACAAGGACAGAGTTTTGCTTTATCCTCAGTTTCTAGAAGTAGGCCAGGCAAATGGAGGCACTCAACATATTTCTGTTGAATTATTAAATGCATGAATGCATAAATGCAAGTGTGCCAGGTTACATGAAATAACGTTTTCATTTACTAATAAGCTTCAAACTGGCTTGGTCGAAGAAAGTGAAAGATTCTATTTTCTCTCCATTTTCCAGAACCTAGCCTTAGAAACTGGTTAAACTTAAGACAGTTCTTTGTTCATTCTGTATAACAAGATTATTAAATCTCTGCATTCTACTGTATCACTGCTCGTGGGAATAATAACAGTACCTACTTCATAAGATTCTTGTGGTGATTAAATAACTTTATGTAACAGAATATCTTAAGGTGCTGGTATAGAGTAAATGGCCATAAAGTATTATCTATTGTCATTATTACTATTGTTGCTACTTTAAATTTAGAATTTCCTTCTATATTTATTTCAGCCAGTAATGGTTGCTTTCATTCTCAGTATCTGGCATTTGGAAGCATTCATTGAATGTTACTGTATTTACCCTATCTGATATAGGCTGTTCTGTCCTCACTTTGCACGGAGGTGTAGAACCACAAAAATGACTGTGCAAGCTGCAATTGTGCAAAGCAATCTTAATAGTTATGGGAAAAATTATTATTTTCCCATCACCCTTAAAATTTTTGTCAAAACATTAAAATCTCTCTTATTGTCAGTTGTAAATGTATAGGGAAATGAGAAAAATAGTAAAACTAAAACTTATTTAGTACACTGTAATTTTAAACATTATAAACTTTGCATATGAAAGTGTTTAATTCTTTGTAAAAAACTTATCAAGAGTAGTTTAAACAGTGCTTGCCTTCTTCTCATTGTATAATTATGCTATGAACGGAGCATCTTTCTATACCTTAGCTGTTGGATTCTTCCTCAATTTGAATCAGCATTTATCATCTTATCCTTTGTACTTTGAGTGTCATGAAATATCCCTGATGTTACTTCAATGTGAAGATTTTTGCCGACATCACTTCCTCTGGGAAATCCTCATCCTTTTCATCACAACCATTTTCCTCAGTGATGTTGATCAGTTCACCTTTGTGAAGTTCCTCTGGCTACATAGCTAGAGCTTTTCAAAGACAGCAGTGCCAATATCCCCATGGTCAGCTATTTCTTCTGTAACTGCATTTACATTTGATTTGAATTTCGTGTTCACATTTGTCACTTTTCATTTATTTACTGCACTTTCTTCTTTCTTGGCCAATTCCCTCTTCCACTGATCCATTTTTGTAAAATATCATGTGAGTTTACCCTCTGGAGGACAGGGAGGCACCATGGTTACACTGGAGGCTGCCTGTGTACGCGCTCATAACAGATGTGCAGTGACAGATTACCAATAGACTTGGTAAGAAGCACCGTGTTGGGTCACTGATGATCGTGCTCATCTGCTATCTATAGACAATTGGACAAAATTTGTCAGACCACAAAATTCTTGCCATTGTCCAAATGAATCACGTCAATATAGGTAAGCATAATATTTTTAAAAATTAAATTGATAGATAAATTCATTAAGCACTGCTTGTGCTGAATCTTTCCATGTATCTCAGGCTGTGTTTTCTGGTCCTACCACCGTTTTCTCCAAAGGGGCTCTCAAACGACTTTTCAAGTGGGACGGGTGACATCGCTTCTTCTCTGCTAACTTTGTTCTCTGTGGTCCTTCCTTCTCTCCTCTTCTAGGTCATCCCCCTCTGCCACCCAAAAATGATATCAGTTAATCAGTCAATGCAAAGTAAGAGTTACCAGCTCACTAGTTACCCAGACTTTTCACAGTTTGTCCTTAACTAGAACACCCTGATATAGCTACCTAACTTATGGAAGAGTTATTTCTCCTAGAAATATGAGGACATTGTACACATATATATGAAAACAGAATTCCTAAATGTGGGAAGTGCTTGCCTAGAGTATTGACAGTCACCCATTTTGGGTGTCGGGTAAAGGATGGAGTAGAAGGGCAGTCAGAGAAAACACTTGACTTGCCTTGGAATGTCCATGGCTTGAACAGCCAGTTGTATTAAATCCTGCACCACCTCATTTATCCATCTACGAAGCTAGAAGTCCATGCACAAAAATTGTTAAAATTTAGTTATTTAACAGTTGTTAAAATACGGGTATTTTGAGAGATATTTCCTAAGACAATTCCCACATGAAGGAGAAAAGTTGCAATAGCAAAGTCAGATGGGGTGACATCCTATTATTCAAGAAAACAAGCTGGGAACACATCCTCATGAAATATAGTCTCAAGGCCCAAATAGAATAGGGTCAACCTTCCCCCTAAATGTCCACCTGCCGGAAATCTCCTCTCATTGCCTTATCATAATGCTGTGGTTCTACTATTGTATTCATTTTTGGGGGCTAAGGTTATTTGGTTTCCAAAGGCCACTCACTAGTAAAGGCCTACTTCCTAATGCTCCCACCTACCTTTCAAGTCTCAGCTCCTGTGTGGCCTTCTCCCTGTACCCCAACCCCTGGTCCTCTGGGGCAGTTGCAGCAACTCTCACCAGGTTCTCACTGTCCCTCCCCTGTCTATCTGAGTCCTTACTATACATCCAGGTCCTTGTAAGGTGTCTTAGAAGGTTGTGTAGAACAACAAAGGAGACAGCAGGATAAGAGGATCAGGGGTGCCAGTGAGGGTAGGTAGCAATTGTAAACAGGCTGATTGGAGTAGGCTTAATTGAGAGGTTGACATTTGAACAAAGACTTGACAGAGTGAGGGAGTTACCCACAGGGATATCTGGAAGTAGTATATTCCAGGCAGAGGAAAGAGCCTATGCAAATGCCCTAAGGTAGGCATATGTATGAGTTGTTGAAGGATAATCAAGCAGCTCAATGTGGATGTGGACAGTGAGCAAGTGGGACCTAGTAGGAGATGAGGTCTTATTGTTAGCTAGGATATTATGGGCTAAATGTTTGTGGACCTCCCAAAAATCATATATTGAAGCCCTTACCCCCAATATGAGTGTATTTGGAGATAGTGCCTTTATGAAAGTAATTAGAGTTAATTGAGGTCATAAGGGTTGGGCTCTGATTCAATAGGATTAGTCTATTTATAAGAAGACACACCAGAGAGCTTGTTTTTCTCTTTTACTCCCTGCCCCATGAGGATACCGTGAGAAGGCAGCTGTCTGCAAGCCAGGAAGAGTGCTCTCAGCAGAACCTGACCAGGCTGGCACCCAGATCCTGCCTCCAGAACTGCGAGAAAATAAATTTCTGTTGTTTAAGCCACCAGTCTATAGGCAGACTCCAGCAGGGTGAGGTGGGGACAATGGAGCAGGGCAGGTAACATAAGGCCTTGTTGGCCGTTTTAAAAACCATTTGGTTTTTCTCTGAGTGAGACAGAGAATGATTGGAAAGTTTTGAGTAAAAGAATGACATTATCTGATTTATGTTTTCAAAACACCACTATGGCTGCTATTTTGAAATATACTGTGCAAGTATTGAAGCTGGAGGTCAATTTGAAGATAATGGCATCTTCAGGTGAGAGATAATATGAGCTTAAACCAGGGAAGTAGTAGTTGAGGTGGTGAGAAGTGGTCATATTCTATATACATTTCAAAGGTAAATTCCACAGGATTTCCTGACAAAAATAATAAGTGATGTGCGGGTAAAGAGAAGTCAAGAAAACTCCAAGACTTTTTGCCTGAACATTTAGAAGGATGAGTTTGCCATCAACTGTGATGAAGACAGTTGCAGCTAGATCAGGTTGTTGGGAGTGATCAGAGTACCATTTTGGACATGTTCACTTTCTTAGACTTTCAAGTGGAACTGTTGAGTAGGAAATTAGCTGTACGTGTCTGGAATTCAGGAGAGGGTTCAAGTGTGGAGTTATAAATTTGGGAGTCATTTAAAGTCCTGGATGAAATCACAAAGGTGTGTACTTTTTATCTTCCTCTACTTTGAAATTCCTCTCCTTGTCCCCTCTCCTCCCCTACTTGTGCTGCTGCTTCTGTATTTTCTAGCATCAGAACAGGGATAGAGGGATATAGAAAAAGGGTAAAAATTCTTTTTACTTAATTTGTACTATTTGTGATTCTTTTTTCACTGACGCTGGCTGGTCGTGCTTTGTTTTATAGCAGCCTACACATGTTAGCTTTTTATGGGTGTGTGGGTAGTTCTCCGGACAGCCTTGCACAAAATGCTCAGCACCATTCCATTCCCTGATGGGGAAAGGGGGGGGAGCCAGGCTCCACCTAACTTCTTATGAACCCTTCTCCCCAACTCTGCCCTCAAGGCACTACACCTCCAGCTTTCTTCTCGTGGTGTTTCCTTGATCTAACAGGAAACCTCTTAGTAATGTCCCTTAAAGTTGACTTATGCCATTATACTTATAACTAAAATGTATATATACACAGGAAAACAGACTGGAAGGAGATGCACTAAGATGTGGCAGAAATTATGTTAATATAGTAGGACTTGGGAATTACCTTCTCATCTATTATCCAAAATATATTGTAATGTGGTTAAATTTCTTTTTGAGTGAAAAACTATATTTTTGATATTATTTTTGTATAAAAATATGTATAGCATATTGTGTATACAAGCATATATATAATTTTTGTATAAAATACAAAGTATTTATGTACATACAAATATATTCAATATAAAAATACTTTATATGTATAGTTTTTATTTAATATATGTGCATATACAAACACATGGATATACTTGTGTGTGTATATCATACACACACACGTACCTATGTTAAAGTTTAAAATTACCTTTGTTCTTTCCAGAAGATGACACTGTCATAATGTATCAATCCACTTTAAAACATGAACTACTTTAAAACCTTCCAGATTGAAGAGAGCTTTTAAACACAGGTTCATTATTCTTAAATACGTTGTATGTGACTCCCTCATTAAGAAGCCTGTTTTCCAGCAGTCCTAATTTAAACAATATATATTTTGGAGATGGGTACAAGGTTGGAGGCAGTATCCTTTTTCTTTATCCCAATAAATTCTTATTTAGCAGATTTTTTTAAGTAAAGGGAATCCAGCAGAAGTTTTTTAAAGGTAGAAAGATGACTGAGGAAAATCTTTTGAAGAATTGAGTCATGAGGCTTAAAGTGGATCTCCTGGGAAAGGAAAACTAGTTTCCTTTCCTCTACGACCGTGCCAACTATAAGGTGTTAATTAATGATTAAATGATGAAGACAATGAGATAAATAGGAAACATTAAGGTTTGAAACTTGTTTAGAAAGTATTGAAACTTGATTTAGATATACAGGAAAAATAAATGATATGTAGATCTTAACTGAAAGGAGCAAAAAGACGATAATTAACAACAATGTTACTACGTGAACAATAGCAATAATATTAACAACAAATAATCGCTACCATATACTGAAAACTTAACATATGCCAGGCACCTGTTAGCACTTTACATGTGGCCTTTACAGCATCCTTGGTAGTGGTGGTGGAGGGTGACTACCATTTTTCTTCTTATTTTACAGAGGCAGAAACTGAGGCTCAGACACACACATACATATATTTGAATTACAGGAAAGAGATACTCAATTCTTAGATAGAAAAACTCAGTAGTATAGATATATCAATTTTGCCTAAATTAATCTACAATATAGATTATATTATTTAATATACATTACATTAATTATATTGATCTGTAAATAAAAGTAGCTTCATTTCTTTGGAATTAGGCAAATTGATTCTAAAGTTCTCATGGAAAAACTAACATTTGAGAAGAGCCATGAAATCTTTGAAAATGGGGAGTTACAAGAGGAGGATTGGCTCCACCTAATATTAAAGCATATAACGGCAGAGTAATTTTTAAATTAAGAAGATAGTTTATGAAGAATCAGGTGTCAGTAGAACAGAACAGGAAGTTGGAACTAAATTCACACAGAGGTTAAATATATGCCAAAGAAGGTATTTAAAACCAGGGGGGAAAAGGGATGACAAAGAAATGGAATTGGGACAAATGGTTAAACATCTAGAAAAGCTGAAGCTAAATCTCATCTGACTTCTGATACCAAAATAATTTCCAGGCAGATCAAACACCTAGATTCGAAAAAGATGAGTTTTAGAATGAGGAAGTGCTTGGAAGCAAAACACAAACTCCAGATACCATTAAGGAAAAATTTAATGAATTGATTATACTAATAATATTTTTCCATGGAGAAGAATTGAAACAAAATAAAAATACAAATAGAAAGTACGAAATAAATATTTTACAATTCATTTTGCAGAAGAATGCTTATTTTCTTAATATATAAATATCTCTTACAGATAAATCATAAAAGACTAATAATCAGCAGAAAAATTTCCCAGATTATAAAATATAAATACCTGCAAAAGAATGAAAAGAAGCCAAACATGACTCATGATTAGAGAAAAACATACTCAAACAATGAGATAGTAGTTTTCACTATCAGTCTGGCAAAGTCAAAAAGTTTGATAACATAGCACCATCAAAGACTATACAAGGGTGTTGGGAAATAAGCATTTTCACAGTCTAATAGATGGAGTTTAAAATGGTGCAAATTCTTTGGAAATGTTTTGGCAATGTTTATCAAAATGTAAATGCACGTACCCTTTGAGTCAGAAATTCCTGTTCTGTGGTTTTATCTTATAGATATACATGCATAACACGTAGACAAAAAATGAATATGTAAATATTCACAAACATTATTTATTGTACAAAAAAAAGTCTAGAAACACCTAAATGTCCCTCAAAATGGACTGGTTAAACAAATAATGGTGCATACCTTCAATAAAATATTCTTCTCCAATTCCCCATCTTGAGTAAGTAAGTAAATAAATAGATAAACAAAAATAGATGTTCTGAAATACAACAATGCTCTCATTTATGACATCGAATATGCTGGTGCATTCAGATAACATTTCTGGGACTACATACTCACCCAAATTGGTAAAAGTCATTACTCCTAGGAATGGAAACCAGACAACTCAGTATTTGGGGTAAGATGAAAACTTATCCCTCGCCCCTTTTTTTAAATCTGTACAAACTCTTACATTGTTTGAATTTTTACCATGTACACATGTTCTTTCAATAAATATAAGCACATGTACCTATTTGCTAATGTAAGTTTTGTCCCATGGGTAAAAAATAGCAAATTGAATAAAATGACGTGAAAGGAGCGTGGATCTCTCTTTTGACCAGATGACCCCAGGAGTATCATAATTTGAATGACTCCAGGAGGACGGAGTCAGAGCTGGGTCCATTCGATGTGTTTAGAGGCAGATCTTAAGAATAAGAGATAATTTTCATAAAGGATACAACTAAAGGTCTTTCTTAATTATTGACCTGTCTTATAGATGAGGGATCCTTCTCACCTGGTGAGATTTGCATTTTAGAACAATCATTTGGCAGTGAATAAGAGGGATAGGGACAAACTGGGGTCAGGCAGACCAGTTAGGAAGTTCTTTCAGGGATACAGGTGAAAGCTTGGGCAGGCCAGAACTAAGGCAGTGGCAGAGGAAAGAGAGAGGAGGGCTAACTGAGGGTTAAAAAAGTTGAAAAGGCAGGACCTGGAGCCCGGCTGAATGCGGGGCAGAGGGAGAGGGTCGCTCTAGGATGACCCCTAAGTCCCCAGCTTAAACAGATGGATGAACTGTAGTTTAACAAAATAAAACAGAGGAACAGTGGGTTTGGGGAAGATAATGAATGCAACTTCTCCTCCTTGAGCTCCCTGGCCAATGGGGTCGGGCATTGACCGATTGGTGACTGGTGGTGATGAGAGGAAGGGGGACAATTCTTTCCAGCAGTGATAATGATTAAGTCTCAAGAGAAGAGAAAAATTTCTGTGTGAATGATGAGTTCTGGAAGGAGATTTGGCTAAATTAAAATGATAACATGTTTCTGTTGGCACCAGGAAGAAAATGCAGAAGATAGATGTTGGTCCAGACCAAGATTATGGCATCTGATGATTCAGTAGGGGGAGGCTAGCAGAGCTGGCAAGGACTATCAGTCAGGATGTCTTAGATGGCCTGATGAATTACCGTGTCATGGGGAAGAAATGCACCTCAGCCAGAAATACACAGAGGGTCTCTTTCTGGAACTTATATGTCTCAGCATCCCAGAAGCTGGGTGTAACAAGGGTGGAACTGGCCCTGCTAGCTGAGGTAGCAGGAATAGAGATAATTGGGGATAAAAATCAGGATTCCTGGCTTCATGCCTTGGCTCTGCCACTAGCTAGTTTTATAATCTTTGGCAAGTCATTTATGTTTGTGTTGATTTAAAAACTTCCCCTGTAAAATGAGCTAAAATGTTAAGCCATTATAATTTTGACAGCTTGTATAGATGAAGAGCAAATACCCTAGACTTGAGGGGCGTGACAAAGGCCTCCTAGAGGAAAGGATATACAAACTAAGATCATTCTTCAGATGTTAGCTCCTCTAAATGTCAGATCAGGTGAAGGGTAAGGAGGCAGGACACGGGGAAATGCTCCAAGTAGAGGGAGCAGTATGAATACAAGCTTTAAGCCAAGAAATGGAACAGTACCTTCAGAGGGACTATAAGTAATTTGATCTGACTTCTGGAGCATAAATTGGTTGAAGGCATTCACTTCTTTCATCCTTTCAATCACTCTCTAAAGTAGACATTAACATTTTATAGAAGAATAAGCTGAAATTCAGAACAGCTACTTATCTGAAATCACGTAACTTGTAAATAGTAGAACTAATAGGGTCTGTCAGCTCCAAATCCTGTTTCACCTATTAATTTTTACCACTTTCCCACATTAACACATTAAGATGGGTGCGGCGAGCAGGAATGAAGGCATATTTTCTCAATGTACCCAGCAGGTTACATTTTGAAAAGCTCTTTGCACCTAAAGGAAAAAAATCATAGTGAAAAAATGTAAAACGTGTGATTCATTAGGTGTATAGTGTTTGAACCACAAACATAAGGAAGCAAAAAATTTGTTGTGAAATTAGTCAAATAAATAAATGAATGACTAACGCTGATTTCATCTTAATGGTTCACTGTATCCCTTAGAAACTGTTTCACATCTAGGCATACTAACACAAGCCAAATGTGGTGACCCTGATTCTTCCTTACAAACATGTATACAAAACTGGAGCAATTTGATATTTTTCTACAACTATTTTATCCAGAGCAATCATTTTAGAAAAACCATGTATTCCTAGAGACCTGCCACAGGTTTCACCTTTCCTTGAGTCCCTCTTCTAGGGCACTTGACACATGGTGGCGCATGCTTATTCATTCATAGGTCTTATCTTTGCATTTTGTTTCTTTCAGGTTCACTACAACGTAGTTGGGTGTGAGTTTTATTTTTCTCTCCTGCTTAGCATCTACTGGGCTTCCTGAATATGGGAGTTTCATCTTAGTCATTATCCTTTCAAATATTACTTTTCACCCATTCACCGTCTGGAATGCCTTTCAGAAATAAGTTAGATATTATCACACTATTCTTGAAGTCTCTTAACTGCCTTCTTGTATCTTCTATATTTTTATCTCTGCTGCATCATAGATGCATCTAAAATAGTTGTCTCTCTACCTGAATCTAATCTACTGTTGAAGCCATCCAATGAGATTTTACTTTATGTAATCATACTTTTATTTTTAGAAGTCCCCTTGTTTTTAGGTTTTTTTAAATTTGGTGTTCCTTTTCTTATTATCTATTTGTCCCCTCCCCAAAATCTGCTTGGTTTCCTAGTATCTTATTATTTTCTTATGATTCTATTCCTTCTTTGATGTCAGATGATTTGAAACATATTTATAACAGTCTCCTTTGTTGATTTGAACACTTTTGATTTTAGGGATGCTGTTTATTGTGGGTCTTGACTGCTGCTTAGGGTGGATGGTTCCTCTAGAGTTTTGTAAATGTGGACTATGGATTTGTCTTCAGCATGGCTTTGTCTTTGAGACTCCTGTGGGGTCCATGCTGATGGTATGTTCTACTAGGGCAGTTTTACTTGCATTTCTGCCAGACATGGATCTGGGTCCTCTTCTATGCTAGCTAGGAGCTCACCGACCATACAGGTGTTATAATGGAATCCTACCTGAGGGTAGACTCTTGGTAGAGACTTTGCAGGGAGGAAATTGGTTTTTTCCCAACCATTGTCCATGTGGGGGTAGACATACTCCTTATCACAGACCTGTGTTTTTTAGTAGCTTTATTTCTATTGAAGGTTCTGATTTTATGCTGGGATCTTTGTTACAACTCTCTATGTTAACAAAGATCCACAATCATGTCATCTGTCCTAATGTGAGATCAAAATGCCAACATCTAGCTAAGTGATTGCGACTACCTTCAATCCTCGCCCTGCACAACGCACAGCATTTACCTAGGAGATTTCCTCTCTCAGTTTCTGCTTCCTTTTTTAGGGGTCTGGGGAAAGATCCTGAGGAATTAAGCTATCCGTTTGGAAGGATTTATTTCACATCTTATCCAGTATTTCTAGATGATTTGTAGTGTAAAGGTTTTTAGGTTATTTTGTCCAAAAAAAAAAAAATCACCTGTGGAATCAGAAGTGCCACGCTCACTTTCCCTTCCCTTAGTTTTGAGAAAGGTGCTTTCTGAGTTGTAGAGAGGCCCCACCGAGTTATCTGCCAGCTGCTTGGAAGATCGCCAGCCTCATCCTGGGGTGGCTGCAGCAGCCAGGTCTCCGCAGTGTGTTCCCACTCTCCTGTCCACAGGGGGCTAGACCATGAGTGGGTGTATGACTCAAACTGTGCCAACTGGATCTTTTTCTCTTGAAATTTGGAATTTTATATTCTAAAATACCATTAGTCTTCTACTTGTGATCCTGAGATAGCCCTTTTGTCAAACTCAGTCTCAGAGTTAATTGTTAGAGTAGAGCTTAATGACATGATTATAATTTTGCCATGATCCGCAGCAAAAACTTGCCACCTGCTCCAGTTTAGAGGCTTGGGCTATAAAACTGTGGATAAGGCAGTGTCGATAGTACCATAAAACTGGCTTATTAAGTACTAAATGGGAAGTAACTTTACAATTTTCTTAATAATAAGGACAACACTATACATAAAGCAATAAAAATAATGACACTTTATATATGAATTTTCATACTAACTTTCAAAGCAATCTCAATTTTATTAACTCCTCTTAAAAATCCCATGAGGCATGGAGATATTTTGTTCTGTTTTGTTTTGTTTGGCCATGTTTTCACATTTACAACTGAGTACAGAGAAGTTCAGACACTTCTTCAGAATCATAGAGCCCAACTCTTTCGACTTTTTGCCTGGGGCTCTCTCAGTGTGCATGTCACCTCTCTAAAGAGCAATAGTTTCTCTTTAGCAAGAGTTTCATATTGAGGAAATGTGTTTTCTCTTTCTGTCTCTCTGGTTTTGCTTTTCCCTCTGGCACACGCAGACACACACATGCAGGGATGGAATCCTTTGGAAGTGCCTGCCCAATTCGTACAAATGCTCACTTCTCTGTGAACTGTTTTTGCATTTTGCAATGATGGGTCTCAGATGGTCTTGTTTGCACCAAGTAACCACAGTCTCTTGGCCACAGTTGATTGGACCTATATGGACAGCTGAATCAATATGGCCAATAAGCTCTTCTATCTCAAGAATTAGAAATTGACTCTTAGAGATAGCAAGTTACTTTTTGTGGCTGACTTGCATAGAGACCAGAGAAGCAGAGAGAGAGAGAGGCAAAGACACAACAGATGACAAAAGAAAGTCCTGAGGGCTCCAGTACCTATGGATTGAATCCTTTTCTGCTATGAACTGATTGTTTGTGTTCCTCCAAAGCTCAGGGCCGCTAGAAAGAAATTAGGTCATGAGACCAGAACCCTCAGGAATGGCATTAGTGCCCACATAAGAAAAGACCAGAGGACTACCTTTCTCTTTGTCCACCATGTGAAGGCACAGCAGCAAGATGGCCATCTGTAAACTAGGAAGAGTACCTTCACCAAGAATCTGACCACGTTGGCACCTTGACTTTAGATTTCCAGCTTCCGGAACTGTGAGAAATAAATGTTTGTTGTCTAAGCCACCCAGTCCGTGGTAATTTGTTATGGCAACCCCAATGGACTAAGACACTTTCTGAAGCAGCATTTCTGTTCATTGGCTCCATGAGAGCATCACTCATCTGTTTACACATTTTTTTCTTCAGAAACAGTAAAAAGAAATGTGATGTTTATTCACTGAATATGGTGTTGTATATGCAGAAATTTTACTAAGAAGTTAAATGATTAGAACATAGCTTTAGCTCAGTGTTTTCCATCTCTTCTTTCTGAGGCAGCATCCTTGTGATCTTCCCTGGGTCTGTTTTGCTTTGTTTTATTTTTTAAGAATCCCCCTCCCCGCCCCCCCCCCCCCGCTTTTTTTCTTTTGCTGGGAAAGATTAGTCCTGAGCTAACATCTGTTGCCAATCTTCCTCTCTTTTTTTCCTCCCCAAAGCCCCAGTACATAGTTTATGTTCTAGTTGTAAGTCTTTCTAGTTCTTCTATGTGAGCTGCTGCCACCGCATGGCTACTGATAGACAAGTGGTGTGGTTCTGCCACCGAGAACCCAATCTGGGCTGCTGAAGCAGAGTGCACCATACTTTAACCCCTAGGCCATCAGGGCTGACCCCTCCCTGGGTCTTAATGGTTATAAATTTCCTCCCTTTCCACTCTCCACATGATGACCTTATAGTTTCCTAGGTTGGATCACTTCTACTCTTGGCTGATGTTATCTATTAGGTTTGCTTTATTTAAAAGTAAATTCTTAAAATTTAAGACAATTCTATTATACAACTGTTGTTGTTAGTGCCATTAAATTGATTCAGACTCCTAGTGACCCTGTGTACAGCAGAGCAGAACCCTGCCTGTCTTTCTTTTGGCACTATTATCATGCAATGCTCTGCTGCTATTCATAGGGTTTTCATGGTCAATTTTTTCAGAAGTGGGTGGCCAGGTCCTTCTCCCTAGTCTGTCTAGTCTGGAAGCTCTGCTGAAACCTGTCCACCATGGGTGACCCTACTGATATTTGAAATACAGGTAGCATAACTTTCAGCAAGACTCAACCACCACAGTATGACAAGCGACAGATGGGTGCTGTGGTTCCCTGACCAGGAAATGAATCTGGGCCATGGCGGTGAGAGTACTGAATCTTAACCACTGAACCACCAGGGCTGGCTATAATACAGCCGTTTGACATCTCATTTCCTTCTTCTTAAGTACATTCTTATTTCAGATCTTATAATGAATGGAAAATTTTTCTAAAAGAGATATTTCAGTTTTCCACACTGTAGATAAACAACTTTACTTTATACTGAGATCCAAGGTTGTGGGTGACTAAAATGGGGTGGAGGTTAAGGCATTTGGAATTCAAAGGCTGAGCAATCAAGAGAGCAGAGTGTTGACAAGTTAATAAAGAGCCATACTGATGTCATTAAGAATCACATCAAAGGATGGGGTGAAGAGAAAAACAGTGGTCAAAGGCCAGAGTCGACTAGGAAGTTAAATGGACTAAAGGCGGTAGGGGGCAGCATGGAAAAGGTAGCATCTGTGAAGATATATTGACCCTAACAGGGAAACTTCTCACCTACCATCTGAGTTTTGGGGACTATCCTTCCTACATAATGGAAATTTCATCAACTTTCCTTCCATTACTGCCCTCACAAGTAGCCTGTCACCTGCCTGAAAACAATGTTTAGGTCTCCAGAATAAGTAGAGAAAGCAGTTCAGCAAAAGTTGAATTAGCAAAAATTAATGCTACTTTCAAAGAAAATTCTGGAGGATGTCCAAGCTCACAATGATGCCAAGGGCTCTCGATACCCATAGCATGTGATGTTCCTTGTGTGGCCATCAGCTAGGGGCACTACAATACAAGCTATACAGATACACAGGATTACCCATGTGTAGTCCCTTGTAAGAAAAAAGCCCACTAAAGAATAAAGAAAAAAGCCCACGTGTTTGGTAAGTTGAAAATTAATAATAGCCATAATTAAGTACTTGACATGTATTATATCTACTTCTCCCATGATAGAGCAAAGTAAGAACAAATGAAAACATGTGAATCCCCAATGTTAAGTGAATTTTCCAGAACGACATAAGCTGTAGCTGGTGGATCTGGAACACTAAACCATAGCAATAGGATTAAAAAACCCAAGCTCTCCCAACAGTTTGCATCACTCAACTGTCAAGGTGACCCTCGGGTGAATCATAAGCTCCATATACCCTTAATTTATTTTCCTTTTTATTTTTTAGTTTAGAAAACCATGAAATTTAGTTTTTTGTTATGAGTGGTCACCTCTCCCTTCTTACCCAATGCTATAGCTTAAAAATCCAAGAAAATCCTAGGGTTTTTTCAGAAGTTAATCCAAACTCGCTCCCATATCACCTGCCAGTCCTTATTATACCCTTTCCATCCACCAATTTGCAAATTCCATTTGAAGTTTAGTTTCTAGAAATGTTCTGTCAGAAATAATTTTTTTTTCAAAAGGGGGAGGATTTTTTCTTAAGATCTCTTTCATCAAATGGGTCTATTGCCTGCCCAGCTGGTCTGCATACAGCAGCTTCTAGCAATTTTAAATCACTTTTATATTCAATGGAGATATTTATAACATAGGTCAAACTTGGATATTTTGTTCAATAGAAGATATGTACCAGTAGTTCTTAAACTTGAGAGTGCATCAGAATCACCTGGAGGGCTGTTAAAATGGGCTGCCTGCTTTCAGAGCTTCCAAGTCAGTGGGCCTGAGGTGAGGCCTGAGAATTTGCATCTCTAAGTTGACAGGTGATGCTAATTCTGGTGGTCAGGGAACCACATTTTTAGATTCTCTGAATAGCCTTATTCTATTCTTACTGTAATTTTATCCTAATCTATACCAGAGCGTGTATATATTTTAGATGTACATTTAATTAAAAGAAAAGAGAAAGCAAGAATATGAATATGATGGTGCCTGTCCATAAACTTTTTGATGATACTCATCACTCATTTAGTCTCAAGATTCAAACAACTTAATCTCCCACCTTTACATGTGATTCTGAAAAGAAAAGAGTGCTTTGGTTAAATAATAACGGTACTTAATTTAATAATGCTTCAAATTTCTTCATTAGAATTTCTGCAACATAAAATGCATATGCTTAAAATGATCACAGGGTTTTCTCAAACTATATTAATCATCTTCTTAGAATACAACTTTATTCACATCTGTGTGCACAACTCAGTTATTTTTAATCAATTAAAGAATAACATCTTTTCTTAGAGTCTTTTGAGATATCAGCTAATCAGCAAACATTTATTGGGCTTAGGATGTACGAGGCACAGTGCTAGACTCTGAAAAATCCACACAAGTGTAATATCTTCCAGGCTGCCAGTTATCAACCACTTTCTATATATTCTTTGTCAGTATAACTATTCTAATTTTGTTAGCTTTTAGGACCTTGTTAAAGCTTCATTTATTATTGGGGAGGGGAGTATAAATTGCTCAGTTAAATTGATTCTGTAGTTTTTAACTACACTTCACAGAATGACAGAGTTCCACCCCTTTGAAATTCATTACATGAAGACCAGATTATCTTGCCATACTCTGACCTGAAGTGTACATTCCAGGGTTTAAGAAAATAACATAATTTAACATCTGATTATGAAAACTAATAAAAATTATAATGATAATATAATGACTCCTTAACAAGTCACCAATACAAGGATAGCTGTAAAACATTGTACATAATGGTGAAAAGGTCGAGGTATGCCCTTTGAATGCAGAAACCAGACAAACGTGTCTGCTGTTACCACAGCCAACTCAGCAAAGCTAGAAAGATAAACAAAAGACAAGTTTTCCGAAAGAGGAAACTGAGCTGCCATTGTTCCCGGATGACGTGACCACTCAAGAAAAGGATTGATGGTACAAAATCAATACAAAATTTTATGTTTAATCACTGATAATAGCAAGACTGTGACATTTTATAAAGATGTTCTTTATAATAGCATGAAAAAAATATAGACTAGACTAGAAATAAATTCTTTATAATAAAAAGGATATGGCAGGCGTTTATGGAGAATATTATAAAACTTTGTTTAAAGACATTAGAGAAGGGCTCAAAAACTTGAGAGCTATTCTATGTTCTTGAAATAGAAAACTCAGACCCATAAATATATCAATAATTCACAAATTACTGTATAATTTTGAAGAAATTCCACTCAAAATTATAATTTAATTTAGTGCAAATTTTCAAGATGCTGCGAAGATTTATATGGAAGAGCAAAAACCTAAGAAAAGAAAAGCCACTCTGAAGATGGGAGAATTTTCCTTTCCTGATGTTAAGAATTATTATAAAATGTTAACAATGAAAATAGGACACAAGTATAGACAAATTGATTAACGTGACAGAATAGAGAGGTCATAAGCACTCCCACACATTGAAGGGAACTCAATTCATGCGAGAAGTAGTGTTGCAGATCAGTGGGTGAATAATAATATTTTAATAAATAGTGCTGGAACAATTGAGGAGCCATATAGAAAAATAAAATAAAATTGGATAATCCTTCACATCATATACAAAAATCAATTCCAGGTGGACTAAATTCTTAAATACAAAGAAAAAATTTTAAATGACAATATAGAAGAATATTTTTATGACCTCTGTGAAGGGAAATTGTTTTGAAACAAGACACTAAAAGTGCTAACTAGAAAAGAGCACATTGCTAAACTCAAGTGTATTCAGAATACAAACTTAGGTTAATTAAAAAGACATCATAGAATGAAAATATGAGCTACAAATTGGAAAATGGGCTATGTTATCTATAAATCTGACAAAGGATTAACATCCAGAATATGTAAAGAACACCTGTGAGTCAATAAGGAAAAGATAATATCCAACTAGGAAAGAGTCAAGAATGCAAGAAGCCAAGGAGTTTCCACTCCTGCCATCTTGAAATGCTGCTGCCACCATAAGAAGAGAGCTAAGCTCATCTGCTAGAGACATGAGGCCCAGCCAATGGCCAGCACCAAGCACCAAACCTGTGAGTGAGGCAGTCCTGCTCAAGTCATCAGATGACTGCAGCCACACGAGTGACCCCAGAGACCCCATCAGAAGAACCACCCAACTAAGTCCAGACCAGCCGCTGCATCACCTAGCCCAAACTGATGAGCTATGGGGTCATGAGCCAGAATAAAATAGTGGTTGTTTTAAGTCATTGCATTTTGGGGAGGCGATAGATAGCTGACAGAGTAACTTAGCTGATCACACAAAGTGGCTGAACCCATTTTTTACTTCAAATTGTTTGGCCAAATGTTCATCATATTTCCTTTAGACTGCCCTACAGTAGCTTGTGGTATGAATGGGTTATTAGTTCTTAATTAGTTCCCTGAAACTGCTTATACAAATTTTAGAAAGCCAATCCTAGAACCAAGATTCAAGCTAATAATCTTCTTTGGCAGTTATGAGAATGATCTAGTTAATGAAAATAGTACTGTACTAAATATCAGAACGTTGAGTTGCAGTCCATTTTTAAATAAAATAGTTCTGTGACATTTGGTAATTCCCTAGGGGTCTCTGAGCCTCCCCGGTGCCGTCTATAAAATGAGACAACTGATTTTTGTGTGTGATCTCTCAGGTTTTGAACTTGGCTGCTAAAAGATCAGTTCCTGGTTTTAATCTTGATTGTTTATTCCTCTCCAAACTATGTGGTTTCTTCTTCAGGGAACTGTTGAAAGCAAAAGGAACAATTCCAACTACTCCTGGCTTAAACAGAGCATATTGCTATTATCAAGTATAATAAAAATACAAACATGTCAATTGAAAAGACACCCTAGAAAGAATGAAAATATGAGCTACAAATTGGAAAATGAGCTGTGTTATCTATAAATCTGACAAATGATTAATATCCAAAATATGTAGAGAACACCTATGAGTCAGCAGGAAAAAGATAATATCCAGATAGGAAAATGTCACTTTTTATTTGGAAGACAAAATGTCACCAGGACTACCATCCTCTCCACAGATGAAGATAAGGTCCCGGATGTGGGTTTAGTAGGTTCTAGCCTCTATCCTGAACTTTAGGGTCTTATGGATCCAGCTTCCATGTTTTGACTTCAAGGTCAGCACGGGAAGAGTAATCAGAGGCTGATGCCCTGCTGTTGGAGTGAATTATGACTCTAATGTAAATCCAGCAATTCCAATTTCTTGATTTGAGTTGGTTTCCTAGTTTCCTCAGAATAAGAAAGCAAACTCTCAGAATAGCCTCTAGGAAGGTGAAGAACTCAGTTGTACTTGATGATGGTCTGTGTGGTTGTGGTTAAGCACTGCCCTATTAGTTGTCACTTTTTCCCTGCCCTACTTCACATTTTCCTTCCTTCTGATTTTCTGCTATTATTCTCCTTAATAAAATAAGAGTATAAGTCTTTGCCTTGAGATCCAATTTCTGAGGAATCCAAGCGACCAAGTTTGGGTTCCCCTGAAAGCAGATTCTGATACACAGACTTGTGTGCTGTAGTTTATCTTGGAGATGATCATAGGAAGAACAAGTGAGGGAGTGGGGGAATACGGGATGGGGGAGACAGAAAAGATAATAAAGTATATGTCATAAGTGAAATGTCACTGCAGGTAACTAAGGCTTAATCTTGCTATGGAGCCTCTGAGAAACCTTGTAAAACATTCCAGGGAATTGTCCCATCAAAACTTCCATTTCCAGCCATGTTGGAGTAAAAGGAAACTGTCCTAACCTCCCGCTGTAAACAACTAGAAAACTCAACAGAATATATGCAACAACTGTTTTTAGGCATTGAACAACAGTCAGCAGAGGACTAGGGCCCCTGAGAAAAGGAAGCAAACATGGTTAGATCCATGACCACCCTGGCTTTTTCCTGGAGCAATTCTGGACCACTGTGCAGGACGGGAGATCCGAAGCAGAGCACAGTGGTCTTGTTGAGTTGAAGACACACAGATTTGAATTCAGGGAAACTGAGGTGACTAGAAGTTACGGAGTAAAGCTGCAGAAAGGAGAGATCCATGCAAGAAAATAAAGCTCCAGAAATCTGCAACGAGTTTCCATTGGGTCTCTTTGATCAATACTAAGTTACACATGATAGGGTGAAACTCCAGAAGATCGGGCTCAGGCTTCCTATGGGACAGGGACATATGTATATATATATATTTTTTTAAGTTAATTTTTATTGAGTTTATGATAGTTTACAATCTTGTGAAATTTCAGTTGTACATTATTGTTTGTCAGTCATGTTGTAGGTGCACCCTTTCACCCTTTGTGCCCACCCCCTCCCTTTCCCCTGGTAGCCACTAATCTGTTCTCTTTGTTCACATGTTTAAATTCCTCATATGAGTGGAGTCATACATAGATTGTCTTTCTCAATCTGGCTTATTTCACTTAACATAATTCCCTTAAGGTCCATCCATGTTGTTGTGAATGGGATGATTTTTTTTAAAAAAATCAGTTACAAATATGCTCAAAGATTTAAAAGAAAATGTGAACACAAAGAAGAGAGAAGTTGAAAAAATATATTTATATACATACATAGTGTAACCTCTAGAACTGTCCAACCAAGGGACTGGAAAACAGAATATTCATCCACTAACTCCTGCCCCTCAATGAGGGTTGCTCTGAGGGCATTAAATTATAGGCCATCCTGCCTGCGAGCTGAGCAAAGTCTCTCTACCATGCTTCCCTCCCCACACCCAAATAGAGAAAGCCGTCAGGAAGAGAATCAGAAGGATAGGGGAGGTTGGGCTGGGAAACTGCCAGCATGTATGGATGTTGCCCATTGCAACTGCAAAACTCACTGGTAAACAGAGGGGATATGGAGTGGGGCATCACTGCTAAAGTCAGGACAAGCCCTTCCCCTTATTATTTGTGTGGGTAGTCAGAGAAAAGAGAAACAGTATCATCTTTGTCCCTATTACACTATTGCAGTTGTGCCACCTCCGCCATACCGCAAATGTCTTTTCCGTTACTTCGGGAAGTTCAGAGAGAACATCTCAGTGGAACTCACAAGGAAGGACTCATAGTGATAGAATAGGGTCAGCCATATTTCCTCCTTTCTGGCTCTAGCTTCTTTGGTGTCATTGTTCAGGAAACCTCAAGTCATTCTTGCCGTTGCTGCTTCCTGCTGATGACCTCTTAAAGTTGTGCTGTGTCACATATTTTTTTCCTACTTCCTTCACCCAATGGCCACCACCTCACACACTCTTGTGTCCCATTTCCTGCCATAACACTCTCAGTGGGAGACTGCTTTGTACTCACAAAGTCTCAGAGCAATTTGGTAAGACAACAACACTACATATCCACTTCATCCAAAACTGACACTGAAACAACGTCCATGAAATTGGTCTGAGGACCAATGGCAGATTTCTGAAGCCATTAATAATCCTTAATCACTGCAACAACTTCAGAAAGTGTTTTCTGTTATTGTCTTTGTTTTACAGAAGGGGAAATGAAGTTGGATGGAGTCAAGAAATTTGCCTGAGACCACACAGTCAACAAGTGATAGAGCTGGAATTTACTCCAAAGTCAATCTGATTCTTTGAAATCTTTGTCTTTAACCACCCTATGAACAGAAATATCTCCTTCCTCCTTTTTATGCTCCGTGTTCCATATTGACAAGAACTAAGTGGCCAGTACAGCAAGCTTAAGACAGTGTTTGAATGTAAGGACCGGTCTTAGGTGTGAGGGCTTTATTGAGCCCTTGGAGTCCTACTTGTAAATATTTTCCAACAACCTCTGATTTGGAGTTAGAAAGTGAATGCTAGCATTTATGAAGCTTCTAGAATGTTTTGCCTTTATTTACTTCTGTACAGTTCACAAATTTTCTTTCATCTCATTTGTAATTAATAACATTGGAATTATGAAGAGTTGACTGTTTTTAACTATTTTAAGAGGGAAAAGAAGCTCACACAGTTATTTCTTGCTACTTAGAGCCTTGCTTACCCAGCTGCTTGGAGCAAGCCAGAACTTGATCTCCAGTATTTAGGCTGCCAGCTCTGCCTTTTTACCTCTGCTGAACTCTTTTACCTAGGGCTCAGGATTCCCTCAACTAGTCCTGAGTCAGAGCCAAGCACACGTCCCACACATCCACAAACCTTCTTCCTTTTCAGGTCTGGATTACACTGGTTTAGCTTACAGGGCTCTTTCTTCCCTTGACGTACCAACTTTGTTTCCGTCTTGGAAACCTGGAGTGCTACTGTCATCCTGGGGCAGCACTGAATACCAAGTTCCTGGATTTTCTCAGTCTAAATAATCTATCAGTTTCCATACAAAATGCACTCAAATCTTAAAACCATTCTATCTGGTAAGTTGGTACCACGGACTGGGATAACATTAAACTCAGTGGTAGTAACTTATAAATGAAGGTTAGAAAATTGAACCCGAATATCCATCACATCACTCCATAGGTCAAGTACTCAGTGATTCACTTTTTCTTCTTCTATTGATAACACAAGTTAAGTTTCAAAGAAAAAACCCACTTTACCACCATTTCACTGCCAGCTTTATTAAATTGTCAATAATTGTTTGAAGAATCATTTAGCAAAAGGAATTAAATAAGAGTCCTTGTTAAGATAGCTGTAAGAATGTAAGCGTTTTTACAATGTATGTAATGTTACAATGAATGTAGCTCAAGAATGTAAACTTGAGTAGTGAGGTAGAATGGAGCTCCTTATAAAAGCCAGCAATATATATCAGTGACTCTCACACTGAGGAGGGAGGGGGCAGCCCACAGTTTGGAAAAGCACAATCCTGGGTGGGTGAGAGCCAAGGGGAATGACAGCTATCACCAGATGAAATTAAGCATAGCTGATAGTTTCATTTATCTGTGTAGCAAATTGAATGCCCAGGAGGGGAAAAAACCGTTGAGAAATGTTGACGTAAATCATCACATTATCCAGTAAAGACGGCCCTCTTTTTTTTTTCCAGAAAACAAAACAAACATTGGTTATTTTGAAATACTTTATTTTCATGTTTATTTTTGCAAAAAACATCAATAAATATTTAAAGCTCTCTGTTCTAAGACATAAAGAAACATTGCATAATTAACATGAAACAAGGCATTATGCCTTACAAGGAAGACATGAAATGTCCAAAGGATATTTAGAACATTGTGGTTCTGAAAGCTTCAACATGAGAAGTGTTGACCACTTCTCACTTCTATACTACTATAAAATCACTTCTCATACTATAAAGTCATTTCAATAAAGAATAACTGACATTCCTTTAAAAAGTTAGAAAAATAGACATACACACATATTCCCCCACCCTGACAATGACCTCACTGTCTAATTGCTTCGACTCCCCAGCCTCTGTCACAGACACTGGTATGTTGTGGGCTCCTCAAAAATATTAGTTTAATGACTGCAGGGCGTTTGCAAACCTTCTACCTTCAAAGTAAATACAAATCAGGATTGTACTAATTTGGGTTTGGCATAAAATAAACAATAAAAATAATGGTACAGTGCACAAATAGATTCAATTACATAATTATTTTATATTTAAAATAATAACATAGAATCTTGGAAAAATCAAGCAACAAATAAATAAATAAATAGTGGAGGATCCCTCCTAAGCGATGTCAAACACATTAAGCCTGATCCAGGCGGCCTCGGGAGCTGATGATCCGTTTCTCTCTTTCTGCTTTGATTCCTGTAAGGGCAGGGCCTACTTCAGCTACAGCCACTGATCAGCTTCTTCCTCTGGTCAGTCGGAGCTGCCCCTGTAATGAGAAAAATGTACTTAGTAACTGCTTAGGAAAGCTGGCTGCATAACATTCTTCTCCTGGCCTGCCCCACCGTGTTCCAGAGTTTTCTGAATTTAAATTTTCCCAGCCTGGCACCACGTGGCTACTCCCTAAACTGTAGCAGAGGCCTCTAGGCTCTTGTATGCTCTTATTTAAGATGCTTTTCTTTAGGATGCTTTTATTTAGAAAAACTGAATTATTGGCTACAAACAGCCAGAACCTGTGACTCTTTGTCTGTCTGTCACACTGCACCTCACTTCAGCCTCACAGTAACTCACAGCAACCCCATGCAGCTTCCCTGTTCGACTGGGCTTAGATAAACCAAATAATCGTCCTTGAACCACATGGCTAATAAGTGGTGAACCCAGGTTTGTACTCAGCGCAGCGTCACTGCAAAGTCCCTATTCTTCACCGCTAAGCTTTAGGGGCTAAGTTGCAGAAAATCAAAGGTTCTCCTTTTCAGGTGTGAAGCCCAGAAGGCACTGAGGAAAAAAAAAAAAAAAATGCCTGTTTTCTAACAGGGGAAAAGCTTTTTAGCATAACTGACCAACCCCAATGAGTATTTTAATGAAAGCAGCTTTACCCACACTTATTTGAATGGGGATAGAGTCAAGGGTGGGGATGGAGGGTACTAGAAATGCCCTTCTGGCACCAGAGCAGATTAATGATCTTAGTGGCAAATTAAATTGAGAAATAATTATTTTTCCCTCCTCAGCTAAACCCTGGGTTTCTCTGATACAGTTTTCAGGAGTCAGATGCCAGTGACCAATGGCTCTTACTCACTTGTTTAGCATCTTTTCGATCATTTTCTTAACCATGGGGGCTTCAGGGTTGAGACAAACTTCCTGTCCATTCTTGAGAGTGGCTCTGCAGAAAGAGGGGAAAATCCAAGTGAGGCAGGAGGTCGGGCTGGGGGTCGGGTTGGGGGCATCGGGACGGTGCAGGTCACAAGGACGGTAGCAGCGGCGGCGCGTGGTGGCACTTACATGACTTCGGTTTGGGCGCAGTGGGAGCCCGCCGGCGTCACCTTCACGCTCTGGATGTTCTTGAAGTGAATCCCCTGCACGGTCTGCAAGCACTGGCAGCGCAGTTCACTGACCACGGGGGCCCCTGCAGGGAGAACGGACTCGGTTAGCATGACTGTCCCCCGGTGGGCCCACCCGATCCCTGTCCCGCCCTTGGAACCCCAGGGCGCCGGGTCTCACCTGCCGCGCGCCGGGTGGCGGCGACCAGGAGAAGGAGCAGCAGCGCGGCCCGGAGGAGCCGGGGAGCGCAGGAGGCGGTGGCGGTGGCGGCGCGGGCCATGGGGCTCAGCTCAGTCGGTCGGGGCGGCGGGGCCTGGAGCGAGAGAGCTGGCGGGATTGCTGGCGGAGCGAGCTCTGTGGCTCCCCGACCTCGGCGCACCCCTTTTATCCACGATGGGGCTGCAGCGCTCACAGCCCCGGGCCAGGGAAATTCCCGGACCTCCAGGTCTCCCCCGGGTGCGGAAAGAAGCGCGGCCCCGCCCTAGGATGAGGCGGGGTGCTGGGACCCGCCGGTGCCACCCTACCGCGTGTCACCTCCTGCGTGACTGTAACTGCGCCTACTCGGGACTCTTCACTTCCCTCCCTAAGTGAGTGAGCGAGGCGAGTGAGTCGCAGCCACCCTGGAGCTCCGCCTGCGAGGGGGGACCGTGGGCGCCAAGTGACCCCTAGTCCCGGAGTGGGCAGAGGGGAAAGAACTGAGGGCGGGTCCTTCTGTGAGACTCCCGAAAGGCAGCGACAGCTTTAGAGGGACAGAATCATGTCGCTTTAGTTATCAGACCTGGGAGAATTAAGGAGGGGCGAAGGGTTAAATTTTGCTGTTACCTATCCTCTATCTACATATAGTCTCTGTCTCTCTAAAGATTTTGGATTTGCATGCTTTACGTGTCTGAAGTGAATGCTCTCTGTCAAAAATACAGCTGTCATCTCGGATTCCAGAGAAGAATGTTTGACACGTTCCTCTTGTTGCATATTCTCAAATCACACTTCGAAGATCTTGGTTATGTTTTCCATGTGGTGGAAACTGGAATCAGTGTCAAAAGCTGAATCCAGTGTTAATTTCAGTGAAATTAAGGGCGGTAATGTGACCTCTTCTTTTGTAACCTGCTGAATTTCCTTCTTCCCTGAAATGTTGGAACTTCTAAAATTCTCAGGACATCTCCTTTTCCATGCATGAGGAGATCAGACTTGATCTATGAAATTTGGGACTGGAGATCACTTTAAAGCTGTGGAGAGGCAGGTTGGTCAGGCTCACAGGGTTCACCTTTTTCGGTCTATCCCTGGACAAAATAGCACATGGACGCTAGAATGGGTACCTGCTGTGTAGCAGCCTTACTCCGGACGTGGGGATGAAATATGAAATGCTGAGTCACATGTAAAACCCCATTACATTTACTACCAGGCCCTTCCGTGTCGGTTCCCCCTTTCTCTAGAAGCAAACATTGATGTCTCTGTTTTCTGACCAGGAATTTCAGTCTTTTTACCTGATGCCTTTACTATGTTTTCTCCAGAAGTTTTGTAGATCTTTGATTGACTCAACATTAGGTATAGAAGGTTTAAGTGTGTTAATAAACAAAATTCAACCGAGAAAATCTGAAGATCTAACTGGCTTTGTTAAACAATTCATGAATCAAGCAACATCCCAACTAGGAATTAGGAGGGTGCTCTGAGCAGTTGTACAAAAGGGAAGGGTTTTTATGGGAAGAAGGATGGGGCGAGGGAGCTGTTATCGGAAGAAAAAAAGGATTCTTTTTAGGTCAGCCCATCTCCTCTTGGGAGAAGGGAACTAAACAGCAGGGGTCTTTGTCATGAAGATTGCCTCTTCTTCTTCTGTGGGGGTGGGGAGGGGATGGAGAGGGCCCACCCGATAGATTACCTTACTGATGCTTGACCATAAAATTCCAGACTGGTCTATTAAGATTACATTTCTAGGAGAGGCTGAAACTGCTGTTCGATGAGATATTAAATCTAGGTTTGGTATCATTGGGCTGTAGCATGAGTGACATCATTTGGGGCCAGTGGTTTTCTTTTTAACAAGTGTAGGTCTTCAGATTGGATTCAGACCTCTTGGAGATGTGAAATACGATGGGAGGGGGAAGGAGAAAGAAATGGCCTCTAGCCAAGGGATGAGTGTCTAGGGACAGGGCACTAGGCAGCCCAGCTCAGTGGATCAGAGCCTGCCCGCCATAGCCAGCCATTGCGGTGCAACAAAGTGCCTGGATTTAGTTGCCACCCATCACCTGTGAAGGGAAAGAGAGAGAATCCCCCCCCACACACACCCCTTTTTCTAAGGTTCTTATGGCTGGTCAAATAAATAAAAAGGCAGGTTAGCAGGAGAGAATCAAACAGAGTTTAATAAAATGTACATGTGGGAGAAACCCAGGAAAACTGAGCAACTGGCCAGAATGGCCAAAGCTGCCACCTTAAATACCATCATCAGCTAAACACAAAGGAGGATGCAAGGGGTAGTGGTTTGGGACTTCAAGGGGGAGGAAGGCCATTTACATGGAGATGGAAATGCAAACGTTTGTTAAACAAGTTTTGCTGGGTCAAAAATGGTGCCTTGCTATCACACCTATTTTTATATTATACTATAGTTATTTTATGTTATTAGCTCCTTCCTGTAACAGGCTTTCTGTGTTCAATTCTTTTAGGCAGTTTGGGGGAAGGTTAAGTGTTCTTCCTGAGTCTTCTAAGCCCTTATTGTCTTCAGCTCGAAATAATCCACATACCAGAGTGGCACATTTTAGGGCAGCCTGCCTTGAACCCCATCATCTGCAAGTTGTTAAATATTTCTTTACCTACCCCAACATAGTGTTAAAAAACAAAATGATTCCACCCAGTAAATTTGAAGATCTAATTGGCTTTGTTAAATGATTCATGAATCGAGCAGCAGCAGCCCACTTAGCATCTTGAAGGGTGCTCTGAGGAGTTGTACGAAATGGAAAGTTTTTATAGGCAGAAGAATGGTGGGGCAAGGAAGCTATTAGTAAAAAGAAAGAAAAGATTGTTTCAGACCAGGACATCTTCTTTTGAGGAGGATGGAATGGCAGGGGTCTTCATCATACAGATAACCTCACTGTGTCAATCAGGAGATTTCAGATTGACTGTTTAAAGATCACATTCCTGGAATAGGTTGAAACCATAATTAATCCTTGGTTTGCTTGTGGTGGGGGGCCAATGACTCCATTTTAGGTCTGTTATTTCTTTTGTAATGGTAGTTATGAGAAATGAATCAATGTTTGTGAGAGCCAGCACCAATTAAGTGACTTATAAATGTTTGTAAAATAAATAAAATGGAAATAGCTTTCTCCAACATCGCCTAAACAGAAGATCATTTTAGAATTCTTCTATAAAGAAAAATAAATTATAATGAAAATGTTAACTCTCCAATTTTTCTTTCCACATCTAATATTTTCTGTACCAGGCTTTCTGAAAGGAAGGCACATCTGTACTCTACTGGGAGATGCACTTATGAGATTTCTTGATCTGAGATTTTTTATATGAGATTTTTTTTTTCACTGCTGACATCTATCACTGATTTATTTTATAGTCCTACTTTCCATCATTTCATCTATAAAAAGGAAATTTGAGGGGCTGGTCTGGTGGTGTAGTAGTTCATGCGCTCCACTTTCGTGGCCTGGGGTTCTCAGGTTCAGATCCCCAGATGACCTAGCACTGCTCGTCAAGCCATGCTGTGGTGGCATCCCACATAAAACAGAGGACAATTGGCACAGATGTTAGCTTAGTGAGAATCTTCCTCAAGTGAAAAGAGGAAGATTGGCAACAGATGTTAGCTCAAGGTCAATCTTCCTCACAAAAAAAAAAAAAAAAAAAGGAAATTTAAATTAAAGACTCTACATCTTATTTACTGGAAAAGATTTATAAAATGAATGACTGTCTTTAAAAATACTATAGTGTTTATCAGTATAATCCTGAGAGAAAAATCAGGAAAATTAAAGGGAGATTAAAATTTGTATTAAGCAGTAGGAAATAAGAAATAATCTAAAAGTTGTAAAGTATGGGACTAGCTCATGAATAATTGAGAATTTGTATGGTTACTCCTCTTGTTATCAATAATTTTCTGGGATTTGATGGGAAACTGGCCCAGAAATACAAAAGTTATTCATTAAAACTTGAAAGGTGTATTGTTTTGTTTTCTAATTGTAAATGTAATGCAGGCTCACTTTGTAAAATTTATAAAAGCCAGAAAAACTTGAAGAGATTATTTTTTTCTCTAAACTCTCTTAACTTTTGTCTGTGGAACAAACTTTAACAGGTCAGTGAAAATTTGATTTTTTCTTCAACAAACATAGTAGCTGACAAATTATAAGAGCTTACAGGATTCTGAGTCAATATGGAACAGACCGCTTCCTTTACTTAGTTGCCACACACTGTGGGCAGGTTACTAAACCTCTACACTCACCCCAAGGCACGGCACATCTATTTTGTGCTCCTCTAAGAGTTTTACAAATTTTGACTCACTCAATCCTCCAACAAACCGTGAAGGAGATATTGTTATCCTTATGGAATGTTAAGGTTACAAAGAAGAAACTAAGGTGCAGAGAAGTTAAGCAACTTTCCTCAGGTCACAAAATATTGAGCCTGGGACCCAAACCCAGAGAGAATGACTTTTCACCATTATGCTACGACAGAATGCTCTGTGGTATCTGGTTAATAATTTCTGGAGAGGAATGATGTTTTAAACATCTGTTTGTTATTCCCCTGGTTGAATGGTTCAAACTTACTTATTCTAAAATGCAAATACAGCAAAATGGTCACACATCTCCATGGTTTTGTTTCACTAATGACCTAACTTTCTCCTGCGGCATTGATATAGTTTATGTTTTTTTAGTGTCCAATTCTGAAAAACAGGTAACTTTACTATGGAGAAATCTGGCAAACATCTGCTTTACCAAATGGTGAAGGTTAATATCATCAGCGTGATGTCAGTTTGATATCAGGTACCCCCTGATATGGTGTGATGAGAAGGGTACTTCACCTCTTTGGTATTCTTGCAAAAGATCACAACCTCAGTCTAACGATGAGAAAAAAATTCTTCAAACCTAAATTGAGAAATGTTAAATAGCCTACTAGGACTCTTCAGACCTGTCAAGGTCGTGAAAAATAAGGAAAGACTAAGAAATGGTCACAGTCCAGAGGAAAGCGTGGAGACATGACAGCTAACTACAATGTGGTACCCTGGATTGGATCCTGGAACAG
The DNA here is from genome assembly GCF_021613505.1 of Equus quagga. Classification (NCBI taxonomy): domain Eukaryota; kingdom Metazoa; phylum Chordata; class Mammalia; order Perissodactyla; family Equidae; genus Equus; species Equus quagga. The sequence goes on from NC_060269.1 coordinate 97,870,424, forward strand.
AAAGAGGACAGTAATTGGAAAACTGGTGAAATCCAAGTAAAGTCTAGAGTTTCGTTAATAGTAACGTACCAGTGTTGGTTACTTAGCTTTGGCAAATGTACCAGGGTAACGTAAATTGTTCCTAATGGGGGAGACTGGGTGAAGGGTACATGGAAACTGTACTATCTTTGCAACTTTTGTAAATTTATAATTATTTCAAAATAAAAAATTTATTTCTAAAAAAGTTTCAGTTTCTAAATCAATTTAGAATACCACCAAATGAAATCAGTGGACATGAGTGCTTTACTCAATAGCTTCTAGAAAGGGAACTGAATTTTTGTTGAGTCCATATTTGCTCAAACATGAATATCCAAAATATCTGCGGTCCCAGTTTGGCCACTTCATTGTGTTTCATGGGCTTACATAGTTTGTCTTCACCATTAATCATGCTGTCCAAATCTCTCCTCTATTTCTTGTAACTGAAGAAAAACAGAAAGTATTGGCTGTAATGGTCTCCAGACCCAACCCAGAACTGACATAAATGAGAATACTCAGGAAGAGTAGAATTTCAATTCATCTATAGAAGTTGCCAAAAAAGTGAAGCAAACGAAGCTTGTCATGAAGCAGACAATATTTATAGAGTGTGTAGAATTTGATTCCTGGGAATGACAGTCAAAATCACTTGTTTTTAGAAATGAAGTGAAAAGGAAAGTTTTCTTTTTGGTGGTTGTTCTTTTCTCCTTAATATGCCATTTGAATCCATGAGATCTCCATGAACTAAAATGCAGAAATATTTATAAGGACAAAAGTCCTGTAGTTAATGGTTTATTGTTAATACAATAAACAAATTCTTTGTCTGTTTGAACAAGTGTTTCTCCAAGTCAGTTACTTTTGCAAGAGTGGAACGCCAGGTTTTGAGGCACAATCTTTAAATCCATGCAAGCAACAACTCTTAAACAAATGGAAGAACCTTTAAAGTGAAAGCTTTGGTGGCTAATTCCATTTGCCCTGTGTTATTACGAATCTTTCAGAAATGACAGTAAAATTCAGGATGCTTACACCTTTCAGGCCCCCTGTTTTACCCCAGTCATTGCTGTAGCCAGCAGCTGCATGCAAGTGTAAATTTACAGCTCCCCACCTGGGCTGCACCAGGGTCTTTCACTTTATGCAAAGCATCTCCATCACTGCAGTGGAAAATCTCTTGCCCAATAGGGAACAGGAGGAAATCGATAAATGTTTCCCTGTCTTTCATGTTTTAGGCAAATATTCTACATGACTTCTTAGAGGGTCTCCAGCAGGATTGAATCCCAGTTACCCACACCCTATTTCCCTCTTCCCAGTTCTCCAGTCCTATGCATTAGGAACATTTCCCTAAATAAATCTGCCTGCATGACAGGTGATGACTCAGGCTCTGCTTTTTGTGGGGGCAGCTTGGCTAAGACACTGCTCCTTCCTGAGAACTAACCATGCTGATTGGCAAGCAGGAATGAGCAGGGTAGCTCTGCTCCACCCCGAGCTTGCCTAAAGAATTTACTCCCTCACGACTGCCATCTCTATTTCCCCACAGTGACGTCTTCTAATGTGAGACTCTGGCTCTGAGGGGAGAAGAGTGAAGATATCTGAAAATGATATTAAATTCCTGGGTCAGTTGACCCCTACAGGCCAAGGTCATGAGTGTGTACTGGGATCAGAGTCAGCCTCCCCACTCAGTCCCCCCCGAGACTGCATGTCTGGCTTCCCTTTTTCTTCCCAGGGTAACACACCCAAGATTTACCTGCTCTCAGTCCATAGCATTCAGGTGGGATGATCCATTTCTCGATTCCTTTCCTATCGGGGCCCACCCCCAACCCTACTGATTGATTCAGAGATGGGAGAGTGACTTAAGCCTGGCCAAATGAGAAACAGTCCTAGAGACTTTGTTCAAACAACTGAAAAAGAAGTTCTTAATTCTTGCTGGGGTTGCAAAACTGGTGAAATGGGGGCATAGAGGTCAGCCAATGCTTGAGGAAAGCCTGCCTGAGGATGAAGCTGGCCCAGAGGAAAGCACAGAAAATGGGACAAATTACTAAGGACCTTGTTTGGGCACCTGTGTCCTCCAGTTGGCTCTGAATTATTCATGGGCTTTTCAGCTATGTAAGGCAACAGATTTCCTTTTTTTTTTTTAAGACCATTTAAATCAGATGCCTATCTTTTCCCAGTGAAATAGTCTTGCTTAACACCATCCATCTTCCACGCTTCTGCTATGGATAACTTTCCAGCACAAGTTACTCTATTTACTCTACTTAATCTCTCTATCCATTCATCCCTTCCACATCTATCTACCATTTATAAACTAGGAACTAAATTATTAGGTTACGAAGAGGGAAAAGACAGACTCTGCCACTACTGAACTCATGGTCTACCTGAGTAGGACAGAAAGATATGGAGTTGTCTAGAGGTCCATGATACTCAGCAAGGTACAGAGCTTTATAGGCATTCAGAGTAAGGAGTGAGGGGGCATCTGACTCCTCTTCTCAGAAGGGTGGGAGCTGTCATAAAACTTTCTGGAGGAGTGTGCTACCTAATGTCAATGGGTACGGGACCCATTCCAGAAAAAGAGGACCAAATGAGCAAAGGCATGGAAGCTGGAAGCAGTGTGGTATGACCTGAGAACAAAAATAAGTAGTTTATTTGTTTTAACATGGAGTTTAACGCTGAGGCAGCGAGACAGAGAGATAGACCTGGAGGAAAAGCATAGCCCAGTCACCAGAGGTTCCTGCTTATCACTCAGGAGCCATTTCAAATATCACCTCCATCAGAAAGTCCCTAACTCCATCCAAGAGCTTATCTTGGCTCTTGGACACAGAGCACCTTATGGGGGACCATTGATTTACATACTCCTATGCTAGATTAGCTACCCTTCAAAGAAGATATCATATCTCATTTCTTTTTGCATCCACCATCTTCAATATTTCTGGTTCGTACTAAGCATTCAGCAAATGTTTGCTGAAATAATGCATGAATAAATGGTTTCAGGCCACTGTTTCATGTAACCAAGTGTACTGAGGTTAGGATATCAGGAAATTGTCCTTGAGGGATTGCAACAGCCTAAATTTCCTTAGTTTCTTTTGCCTATTTTGACTACTCAGCATCTGAGTAAAACTCCCCAGGGGATATAGGTGAACCTAGATGAGCCAGAGTTTGAATTAAGTATAAGAGCTGGGGAAAAGTGTCCTACCTGGTGCAGCCAGAGAAATGAATCTGAACTAAAATCCTCAGAAAGTTCTGAGGCTAAGGTCTGCCAACAAGTCCAAAGAACACAAGGGGGGCCTGCAAATACATTCAAAACCAGAGAGCCTGCCTGCCAAGGTCTAGAACAGAGCGGGAGCAATGTCAGGAATAAAGCAAGAGAGGTCTTGATTGACTGCCGCAAATGGAGCTGGAATATGTTTGGCCTTTGTGGACCATCTGCTTCATGATAGAGGGGAGGGTTCAGCTAATTAAAGGTACAAAGTCTGAGCAGGAAGTGAATGGAAAGTAGCTATTCATCCCTTACGTTTTTTCTTTCATTTATGTGCACCAGGCAAAGTGATAGGTGTTGTAGGAGATGTAAATTTGGATAAAGTCCAACCTCTAATATAAAAGTCTTCGTTTAGCCTGTCTACTTTCTTCTATAATGTTAGATCATTTATTTTTCTGTTCCTGGCTTGATAATCTGATGATATGACCAGTCTACAAATACTTAAAATCTCAGTTAACACTGAGAACCATTCTATATATCAGCTGTTAGCAGGGTTTTTTTTTTTTTTTTTGAGATTTGTTGGTTTTTAAAAACATTTTTATAAATTGTTTTTCATCCCCATTTTGTAAAAGTTGTTTCCTGAACTTTCTGGAAGTAGTACTCACTAAACAAATGATGTCATGATCGTACAGCACAACAAAAAGATACAGGATTGCGAAAACTGTAGAAAATAAGGAATTGAGAAAACTTTTTTCTTAGAAATAATCTCACAAGAAGTTGTTTCAGAGATGAAAATATCAGTATGACATTGTGATGTTATGTAAACAAAATTCAGGAAGTTGAAAGATGAATGTATAAACTGCAAAAGAAAATAGCATGCGTAGCATAAAGATACAGATTTCAACCAGGAAATTTATGAATCATCATAAAAACTTGATATTGAGCATGTTGACCACAATGTTTTCCGGTGTTTATTATCTCCCAGTTCTTTGGCCAGAAATGGTTTTGGTTTTATTTTTCCCTTCTAGGTTCTGTTCATATATTTAGGTAATCTTTGGGGCAGAGGATTCTGAATGATACTTATTTTCAAGGTGCGTCTCTGCTGTATGACTGAGCTGTTCTTTGATTGACATTTCTGAAGTAGCTGAGGACATTAAAGAAATACGAGATCCAATTATGTAGGGTGGAAATTATGGTGGAAGTGGACAAAGGATTGGCTTAGTTGTGTGTATTTTACATATGTGTATGATATACATGGAATGTAAATATCTATCATCAAATAATGTTTAATGAGCACATATTATAGCATCTGTAGATGGTGAGTGTGGATGGACAGATGAGGGGAACTCTTAGCAGATTCCCTAATAGTTACAGATGTGACTCTAACTAAAAAATCATACAAATCACTGATGGGGCAAATAGCCTGAGCGTGCTATAATGTCTCCTAATAATTTGGTGAAATCTCTGAGCCTAACAAGGTCAGGCATTGGGAAACAGAGTCTTTAACGTTGGACCAACTTTGTGTTGGCTGAGTGCCTTCTCCAGCACCTGCTGCGCCGTTATATCATAGTACCAACCGCATTATTGTCTCCTTTCATGTAGTTAATATTTGACAAACATTTATTTAGTACCTATTCTGTCAGGCACTTTTCTGGAAGTGAGAATGAAGAGAGGTTAATAGACATGACCCTTATTCCCTGATCTAAAGGAGGAAAACAAACAGATAAACAAATAATCACAGTGCCGTTTAATGGTTATTTTGTGGAGATACGTATAAATTGCTTTATTCCTTATTCCCCAGCTGATCCCTAGAATTGCTGGAAGCAGACTGGTTCTCCAACACATATGATAAGTAAGAGCTGATTCTTTCAACTCTGCTTGATGCTTTCAAGTGTTCCTATCCCTTACCACAACACCGGCTAATAATAGCACGATCCCCATGTTGTGTCTGCCTCGGGAAAGAAATAAATATTTGACAATGTTAGATCCAGAGTTTATTTCTTTTCCTCATTTTCTTTACTAGATAGACAGTTAAGCCAGGCTCCAGATTACAAAATGTCCCGTATATTTTGTAATTTTATAGATATGCTGGTTGATAAAGATTGTGGTTTTTTTATTTGATTTTCTTTTAGTTACCATGAATGGAAAACACAGTTTATGTTTACCATGTTAAACTTTTTTCTTAACTAGTTATTTGCACCCAAGCTTTGGATGGTTCTGTGCAGGGGAAAGTTCTGGTTTGTTGACCATGTTCTTAATGGGTTGCTTATTAGTTCAAGGATTGTGGCCACCACTGTTTGGAAATGATGCATGCTCTCAGGGTAAAACTCCAAAGAGATGAAAGAAAAGTAAATTTTACTTATAAGCTTCCAATTTTGAGTCAGGCTCATGCTGGGACCTGTTATAAATGAGACTTACTCCTTTCTAGAGCCCTGTGAGGTGGACATTACAGACCTTGTTTGGCAGATAAGAAAACTGAGGAGATTCAGGGTCACATAGAGACAAAACTGAGATGTAACCCAGGATTATCTTATTGAAAAGACCATTGGGCTAAAGTCAGCAACTACAAGGACAAGGAAAAGAGCTACAGGGGAAGAAGAAATAAGTATAAAACCACCAATTAAATTCACCAAATGTCTTTGCTTTTTTCCCAAGCCCTCCTGGAAAGCAATGTACTTTTTGCCCTCAATTCAATTATACCCCAAACTAAGATGCTCACAGCTGAAGCAGAATGGGCAGTGAATATAATTCAGACTAAAAGTAGACCACAGGAAGGTGATTTAACTATTCTCCAGGTCTCAAGCATCCTGCCCCTACTGACTCTCCAAGTATCTTGGGAAGCACTCATTAGAGTGTGGACGCCAGCATGGAATGTTGAAAATGGACTCTGATGGGGTTCAGGGCAGGCCACCCCAAGATGTGCTACTTTGGCATGTGGATTATTTTGAGCTAAAACAATCAAAGTCCAGAAAACTCAGGCAGAAACTTTGATCTTCTCCCCAACTGCTTGTTAGTGTCTTCAATTTGATTTTGACTCCTAGTGACCCTGTGTACAGCAGAGAGGAACGTTGCCTGGCCTTTTTGTGCTATCCTCTCACTTCAGACGATGCTCTACTGCTATTCATGTGATTTTCATGGTCAATTTTTTCAGAAGAGGGTGGCCAGGTCCTTCTTCCTAAACTGTCCTAGAGAGGAAGCTCCACTGAAATGTGTTCACCATGGGTGACCGGGCTGGTGTTTGAAATGCTGGTGGCATAGCTTTCAGCAACATAGCAACTTGCAGCCACCACAGTAAGACAACCTACAGATGGGTGGTGCAGCTTCCTGATGGAGAAATGAATCTTGGCTGCAGCAGTGAGAGCACTGGATCTTAACCACTGGACTATGAGAGGTGGCTGGAAGGGAGTTATCACTATAGATAACTTCAATATTGTATGAACTAAGTGTGGTAGATAGGGAGGAACTTAGCAAAGCCTGTTTGATAAAATTTCTCTTTGTGTCTCATTGTTTCTGTGTGGCCCAGCAAACAATTGTTTACCAAACATTTACTATTTTCATCTTCCTGTGAATTGCCTTCCTTCCCTTTGAAGTACCAGACCTCTAACTCCTTCTCTTTAGTCCAGGATGACATATATACCTCATTTTGCCTGACTGTCTTTGGAATTTCTCATGCTTATGTGGATTCCCCGTATGTACAAAGTTGAATTTGTTTTTCTCCTGTTAATCTGTCTCACGTCATTTCCATTACCAGCCAAAAGAATTAAGAAGAGAAGAGGGAAATTTTTCCCTCCACCACAGTCAGCAGCAGCATCAAGGGCTGGAAGACTGCTTGCTCCTGGGACTGCTACAGAAGAAGAGATCCTTAACCTCTGACAATGGCTGGCAGAAGGTAAGATTTCTTACCACATCAGCCTCTTGGATCTCTGTCTATAGGGTCTGGTGGAAACAAAAGTGGTGAGAGTCCTTTCTCTCTCTTTCTAAATTTAGATTAGTTGGAGAAAATATTTGTGGAAGTACTTTCTTGGGCAGAGTGACTCTGGTAAAATTTTGGTAATGAGTACTCTCAGTTTTTGATTAATCTTTTTCCTCCCAGAGATGGTCACTATTTTTCTTTGCCTCTGTCTATTGTGTTGTTTGTCATAAAGAGGGAAACCGTAAGGCAAGACACAAGGGTAAGCCCTATAAGCCTGCTGTTTGAGCCAGCCTCACAGACTGGTGAGCTCACAGTTCTCATCAGACCAGTGTCTGTTTGGACAAACTGCTGTGGGTTTAATATACGCATGAAGTAGAAGGTGTTGATAAGAGATACATTGGAAGCCAAAGCTGAAAAATTGGGAGGCACAGGTCAAGCATCTAAGAGCTGTTAAAGTGCTTGCTATTTAACCCAAAGACTCCTATGTTAGGATAAGTTGGTCATGGAATGGGTTAGAGTGACACTAGATGACCTATCAACATGAAGAAAATTTCTGTGCAACAAGGTACACTGTCAAAACATCACACAATCCCTAACCCCATGGCACATCCCTTTTGGCGTTAGTTTGGCTCAGAGGGACCCAAGGCCTGGCTAAAGCTGTCTTTTATCAAAATAATGCCCTGTGTTGTTTTCTTAGGTCTTTGATTACTTAGAAAACAAAGTCTTCTTAATATTAAAATAATTAAGTTCAGCTTACAACTATGTAACCTTTTGTTTTTACTTTTGAAATCTTTTGTTCTCATCTTGGTCAAATAGATAATTAAGTATTGTTTCATAACAATCTGTGATCTTATTTGGTCAAGTGTCCAAATCTTTTGATATTTTTGACAAACCTCACAAAATCAATCTAAATGACGTCCTTTGGACCTCTAGCTAACTTTGGGATTTTTCAGAGGGCCCCTGAAACATCTCAAAGACTTTGCTCTCTCTTCTTGTAAAAAGAGAGATGTTACACTAATTAGGCTTATTTTACATGTTAAATTACATGGAAAACATTGTCAAATAAGTAATACTAAATCATTTTTACGTTGTATCTGTATAATTGTAGGTTATAAGTGTTTCAGAAATTACATAAAATTCCTAGAGGTCTGATACATCCTGGTATAATGTTATCAGTCATAATTCTAGGTATTATCTTGAAATGTTGTATGTTATAGAAATAACTAAATTTCTTTCCCAAATACATTGTAAGGAACTCTCATCAAATCTCTAACCATGCCCATTTTTAAATCTTTTATCATTTGCAGAAACTTATTGTCTTACTCTGATACTTTTGCAGAAGTGCTCCTTCAGGAATGCTTCGTCTTCAGGAAGATTCACAGAAAGGACTTTTTGACAAGTGCAAGTTTCTGATAACTTTAAGATCATAAAACTGAACTGGACAACAATTTCCAGAACTAGTGAAAAAACAAACTGGATGAAAACAGAACAAATACTTGGGACTAAATGAACTGAGGATGATTATAAGTTTTTATGGCTTTTTAAAAAATCTCTTGTCTTCCACATGTAAGAAAACCTTTCCTCTTAAGCTAACTATGATTGACAGCCATTTGGTAAATTATACTCTGGTAAGCAGGAGTGAAGCACTTATCTTTTTCTCCCTACCTCCAGAATTCAGAGACTCTCAGTAAGTATTCTTATTTCATGGAAATATAAGTTATTTGAATATGTTCAATAAAAATCTGTTTTGTCCTTGTAACAGGGAACAATTGGAAATTAGTTATATTACTAAGGCTTTGACTGGAATGTCACATTGTGAGAGACATACATAGACCTAGATATGACCAGACAGCTTTAAGGAACTAAGATTGACTTTATAGAGCCAATAAAATCCCTTGGAAAAACAGCTTAGCACTTCACTTACATAGTTCCCAATAGCCCTACCAAGTGAGTATGAAAGGTCACTTTCTGTCAGGCCCAGGAAACTCAAGATATTTTGGGTCCTTGATAAGAGAGGAATTCACCCAAATCTTGAGGTATTGAAGGTGAAATCTGGTGGCAACTCCTTGGTTTGGCTTTCCTGGTCTTGAGAGCCCTTTAAAAGTTCCATCTGAGATTCCTTAATAAAAGTTCTGCAAAGAAGATTTGAAAGAACCTATATGATCAGTTGCTATCCTTCTGTACTTATGTAAATAATCAGGCCAAGTTTATTGAAACTACACTTATTTTGCAGGCAAATTTGTCTTAATTTGGCTATCTTTGGTAAAAATGGGTGATTTTAGAGAAAAAAATTATGTTTAAGTAATATACATTTGTGGATATTAGATCCTAGTGCTGTTTATTTTCTTTTAAGGTTTTGTTTTCTATCTATAAATTAGACCACATCTTGTATTCTTCTAGCTTCCTCAAATATCTGGCTACAAATCCCCAGGCTAACATTTCCAATTTTCTCCCATTTTTTGACTTGGAATTATTGAGAACTAAAACTGCCCTTTTCCTGAAACCGTACAAACTGTAGCTCAAGGTCTTGAAATAAACTTCAGAGAAATCACCCCGAAAGCTCAGGTATAGACAGTCGTCATGCCTAGTGCTATGTGGGCTACTCAGAAAGATCACCAGAGACATTCAAACTGCAAACCAGGAAAATCTGTCAGATTGCCACTGCCTGCCCTCACTCCATCTAAAGATGCTTTGAGCCAGACACTTAGAAATCTTCTCTACTAGCTGCCTTCAAAACTCAAAAATGGGATTATAGTTTGCTCCAGTCATTAATCGTTGTTTTTCTTTTGTTTCCATGGAAATGTCACTTATTAAATACCTGATTGCTTGCTTATGCAATATAGGCCTAACTTTGAGAGTCACCTGTAACAATACCTCCTGAAACTGGAAACAACTGTTAAATTAGACTGACCTATTCTCTAAAACAAGAAACTAGTTCAATGAGATAGAATACTCTACGAATTCAATTTCTGGACTGTGAAACTTCCAGGGGAGTTTCAGAGGAGGGAACTGATGGGGTTCAGGGCAGGCTACACCAAGATGTGCCACTTTAACATGTGGGTCATTTCTATCTGAAAAAACTCAAGGCCTAAAAGACTCAGAAAAAACCTTTGACCTTTCCTGTAAGTGCCTAAAAGAATTTAGTTAGAAGACCTATTCCAGGATGGGAGTTATCACCATAGATAACTACAGTATAATGTGCACTAGGTGTGGTAGATAGGGAGGAACTTAGCAAAGACTGTTTGTTAAAATTTCTCTCTGTGTCTCATTGTTTCTGGGTATCCCAGCAAACATTTGTTTACCATTCATCTTCCTGTGAATTGCCTTCCTTCCCTTTGAAATCCCAGACCTCTAACCCCTTCTCCTTAGTCCAGGATGACATATATATCTCATTCTACCTGTCTTTGGAATCTCTCATATTTACGTGGATTCCCTGTAGGTATGAAAGTAAATGTGTTTTTCTTCTGTAAATCTGTCTTATGTCATTTTAATTACTAACCAAAAGAACTAAAACGAGAAGAGGGAAATTTCCTCTCTCCAACAAATCTTTAATTAACAAGTAAGCAGTGCTTTTAAACTTCAAGTTATAATCCATCAGTGAGTTGTAAAATCACTTTAAAGGCTTGCAGTGAACATTTTTTAAAAAGTGGATAAAGTCATGGGCTGGCCCCGTGGTCGAGTGGTTAAGCTCGCGCGCTCCGCTGCAGGCGGCCCAGTGTTTCGTTGGTTCGAATCCTGGGCGCGGACATGGCACTGCTCATCAAACCACGCTGAGGCAGCGTCCCACATGCCACAACTAGAAGGACCCACAACGAAGAACATACAACTATGTACCGGGGGGCTTTGGGGAGAAAAAGGAAAAAAATAAAATCTTTAAAAAAAAAAAAGTGGATAAAGTCAGATAGCATAGTATAGAAAATAAAATACCAGAACTCTTTGTACAAAGCAAGAATAAGTATTGTGTAGGTATTCCTTTAAGATATGGCAGGGTTAGTCCCAGACCACCACAGTAAAGCAAATATCACAATAAAGCAAGTCACCCAAATTTGTTTGGTATCCCAGTTCAGGTAAAAGTTATTTTTACATTATACTGTAGTGTATTAAGTGTGCAATAGCATATGTCTAAAAAAACAATGTCCATACCTGAATTAAAAAATACTTTATTGCTAAAAAATGCTAACCATCATCTGAGTCTTCAGTGAGTTGTAATCTTTTTGCTGTTGGAGGGTCTTGTAAAAAACAATATATGCAAAGTGCAATAAAGTGAGGCACAATAAAATGAGATATTTCTGTATTGTGAACTTGTTTTAGAGGGGTGTGTGTGTGTTTGTGTGTTTGTGAATATGTACAGTAGGGCAGCAGAATTTGCCACTCCAAAAGATGTCTCTTTGGCATAAGGATTATCTTGATCTGGTTATTTTTTGAAAAACTGCAGACACAGAAAAAGTTCTAAAAACTGAGTACAAGTTACCCTTTTGTAAAAGACATTTTCATTTATAAGAGAAATCTCCATTTGTAAAGGCATCTTCCTACCTGTACCAGGAAGAGAGGGATGACTCAATTTCTAGAAATTCTCATCAGTGCAGAAGGCAATGACTTAAATCTGTAGAACAGCCTTACCCTTGTTTACTGTGCTTTTCCTGGTAGCCTCTCATATCTGACTCTCCACCCTCAACGTCATTTTTTTGTCTTTAGATGAAGATGGTTTTTAAGGTGATGGCTTCAGCCATATAGGAGACTTACTTAGTTTTCCTGGGTCTCTCCCATGTATATAGGAGTATACATGTTAAATTTTTGTTTGTTTTTCTCCTGTTAGTCTGTCCTATTATCAATTTAATTATTAGATCAGCCAACAAATCTAGAAAGGAAGAAGTAAAAATTTTTCCATGCATACATACATATATACATACATAAATACACACAGTGGCTATATACACACACAGTACCTGTAAATGTATACATGAATACTAGATCACATGGGTTCAACATTCTTTCCCTGGTCAAGGAAAACCTTATTCTGTTACCCAAAATTGGGGCAGAAATGCACCCTAACTAGTTTCAACTCGATGAAATGTTGACACAAAATAACCAAGAACCATTGTATAGATAAGAGAGACAAGGTGAGTTTTACTTGAGTGAGAGTGAGGATTATAGCCCTGGGAAGCCTTTTCCAGAAATAAAGAAAGGGTTCAGAGAAGCATGGTTTTCAGTACAGTCTTATATCTTTTTAAAACAAAGAACATGCATTAAACACGCCCAGGTCACATATTCGTCAAAGTTTCAAAAAGGTATTCAGTTACAAATTAGCAGGTCAACCTGCCTCTGATGTCAGGAAAGAGATTAACAATTGCGCCTGGGAGGGATGTAGGCATTCTTATCTTAAGAGATCACATTCTTCACTTTGATGGTTAAAGCTGAGGTACAATGTATGTCTGATAGGCCATAAATCAGGCTCCTTTGGTTCAAGCCAAATTAGTTTTTGAACCCAAATAGTTATCCCATATACCTCAATATGTGAAAATCTCTTGTCAGAAGTAATTACCAAGTGTTTCCTTTGTGATTGTGTACAATGGTATTTTACTGAAAATTAGCAGTTCGCTTTATAACCACATCAAATGGCTAATATTTTAAAAAAGGGCAGAAACATTTTTGAGTAGTGAAATTACAGTTTTTTAAAGTTTTCTCATTTCCTCTGAATGTTCTATGTTATCCACAATGAGTATGCATTCATTGTCCTTTGTAATGAGAAAAAAATGTGGACATATCTTTAAAACCAACTAAACCCTCAATGCTCTATGAAAAGAGTGAAGAGGAAACTTTTTACCACAAAGGCCTTAGAAGGGAAAAAAGCAAAAATAAGAAAAATGCAGAACAACTTCCAAGAGCAAAATTTCCTTTGGTGGTTTGGTTTTGTTGATAGGAATCTATGAATATGTAGTTAGTGCCTAATTTGTGAACATTTTCTGCTGACCGCCTCCAGCCAGCCAAAAAAAAAAAAGGGTAAGCACATTCAATCTTTATCACTTCATAAATGTTTATGCAGCAGGGAACTACAATAAATTATTGTCTGACTTGTGCTTTTCCAGGCAGGAAAGCCCTTTCCCAATTCCATGGCTGATAAAGGCGGCAGCTTGAAATACTTCTCAGGGTAGTTAGCCAAGGTAATTCTGAAGAGAGTGTTTACAAGTCACCAGCATTGGTTGACTTTGCAAAATTTGCTTTGGTCCTTTGGCCCTTTGAGTCATACCTACTAATTATTAAATCCAACTAAATGTGTTGTTTGAGGCAGGTAGTGAAAAGAGCATAAGCAAAAGAATATTGTACCACCCACCGCTCATTTCCAATATTTTCCCTCCCAAAATTCATTCGATTTGAGGACATTTTCTTGCTATTTCAGCCATTTTTTGCTGGTTGTCACTGTTGGGGCCCAGGGAAGGCTACCCCAAACACCTCCCACAATAGCATTCTCATTATTTTGAATTAAAGTTACTTGAGAAGCTAATGGGCATTCTCACCCTCCTGTCGCTGTTCGCCCTGAAGGCAGGAAATAAATCTGCCGTGTGAAAGGTGCTCTTCTAGAATCCTTATCAGCAAAGTTGGGGAATTCCAGGGTGAGAAGGCTGAACAAATAAGCCTTGCTAATTTACTTCTCAAGCCTAAACTCTGCTTAAATTCCTCACTAATTACATACTTCAAATCTAAGTTTCTTTGTCCTGTCATTCCTCACAAACGTACTGTTTCTTTGTGTAAAAGATATATAGACTGCCTGCTTTGTTCACTCTCTGAGCATCATTTCTCTAAGATCTCCAATACGTACATAGTAAACTGGGTTTTTCTCCTGTTGATTTGTCTTGGGTCTATTTATTATTAGTTCAGCCATAAGAATACAAGAAGAGTAGAAAGGGGATTTCCTTTTCCCCAACAGTTTTGGTGAGCCAGGCAGGAGACCTCACCAGCTGGAAAACTGCTTTCTCCCTTGGGTTACTGCAAATTAAGAGATCCTGGACATCTGACACAGACGCTGGCAAAAAGATAAGTCTTCCTAGCATATCAGCCTCCTAGATCTCTGTCTGCAGCATCCAATGGGAAGAAAAACGGTGAGAATCTTTTTCTATCTCTAAATTTAGATTTGCAGGAGAAAATATTTGCTAAACTAGTTTCTTGGACGAAAGTGACTCTAGTAAAGGTTAGGGATGAGGACTCTTGATTCTGTTGATTCTTTCCTCCCAGAGATAGTCTTTTGTCTCTGCCAGCCAGAGGATGCATATGTATCTGAAGGGCAACCGAATAGGTTATGAATCTGAGCTTAGGGAATCTAGACACTCTATTCTATTCAAAAGGGGGAAAACACATGATTTCTTGTGTTTTGCAACAGCTGTTTAAAAACAGGCTAGTGCTTAGGCTAACTCTGGGAGTGAACTTTTTGGATCTTGGGACAGCTGCATCCTTTGTACTCTCCTTTGGGGATGCCCCTTGCATCCACGATGAAGCCGTTAAAAGGCATATTTGTTTGAGTTGCTATTAAGATCCCACGCATTAATGTCCAGATGATGGATCCTTTAAATTGGAAAAATTTCTAAATTGGAAAAAATTTTTAGAGAGCTCTCATATTGGTATAATGGCTAGCCCTTAAGACTCCTTTAACCAGATGGAAAGTCAGAAATTAGAACAAAACTCAAAGTCCACTCAGAGTCGTTCTTATTTGCCTCAAACATTTGCAGATATGGCAAAAAGTCAGGACATTGGAAGTACAATTGTCTGGCACTTCAGAAGGAAAATCAAAAAATAATGTAACAGCTACATTTAGGGACTCCCTAACAAGATGAGAGAACAAAAAATTTAGACCTAATACGAAAATCCAATGTAAAACCCTCTTTTTAAAATCCTTCCCCATCTGTTTGTTTTAGCTTCTTTTTCCTAAAATATTTACAGAGAGCACTCCGGCCTAATCTCTAAGAGTGTACAGATTATTTGTGGAAACATTGCAAGGCAGAAAATAAGTTTAGCAGAAGCACCTGGGACAGGCAGTAAAGCTCACGTTGCTGGCCTCCACAATCAGGCTTCAGTTCCTCCTATGCGATAGCTTATGCAGAAATATCCTAGAACTCCCTCCTAGGGAATTTATGTCCCTTGGACAACAGCCGTTTTATCTCCACTCAATGGTTATTCTGTCATGCTCAGTCAAGAGAAAGAAAAAAAATTTCACATTGTCCCTTCTTTTCCAAATCCAGACCCATTGGTTGTTGACCTTTTCTCTCCCAGGGATAGCTATTGTGTTCTTGCTGGTCTCGTTTATGTCCTGAGGGCTTGGCTTAAATTGTTGCCTGCCTGGGACATACATGCAAGCCTTCAGTCCTTTCTTTTGGTTATCTTTGGAAGTGACTCTGGATCTTGGAAAGGTAATAACCTTTGAGGGTGCCTCTTGGGTCCATGGAATTGTTTAATACTGCCAGAAATACTTAACCATTTTTCTCAGCTGAAACTGAAAAGATATTTGGAAGGAATTTTTTAAGTAGCTCTATGGCCAAAACATGGCCAACTTGAAAGCTGATATTCCGAGCCTGATAGGAATTCTTTATAGGCCTTCTTATCTAAGTTAAAATAAAACTCTGTACTCAGAAGGAAAGAAGCAAATTAAGGATAATGTAACTGGATGGGTCGATCAACCTATGATGTCATTTAAGTTACAACCCAATTTAAGAGAAATTGAGAGCAATTGTCCTTATCTTTGTGAAACTGAAAATGCAGCTCTAAAGGGGATTCAGATTCCTCCCATTCTCTTTCACTGATCTCAAAACCTCCCTTATTTATGTCAAGAGGCTTGTAACCTCTCCAGGAACTCTTATTTAGAACATCCCCAATTCCTAAGACTGAAGGAAAATTTTAAACAGCAATTACCTGAAACTCCTATGAAAAAAAACTTGCATTTTTCTCTCTCTATCCTTTGAGGTTATAAATTTTACCATGTCTTTAGAATGTAAACACTCCAGAAGATAACAGCCCACAATTGCCTGAGACTACACCTGGCTAGCTCAAGCAGTGAAGCCAAAGCTAAAGGAAAAAAAGAGTTTCATTTTAAGTGCAGGCTACTAGGGAGCCTCTCTCAACTCAAATCTAATTCACAGCCACCTTGTCTAAGGCAAACATAAATTTTAAAAGTCTTCACAAATATTAACAACAAAAAAAATTTTAAGCAAGTAACGTTAACTTGTTGCATCTGCTGGAGACACAATTATTTATAAGATAGTGAGTTTTGTACTGTTCCTGATTCATGGCCGAAATTTTTAAAATAAAAAAGTTATAAGATCTCTTTTTGTATCTGTCTATATATATGTATCTATGTATGTTACAGATATGGCATTTTTCTACCTCTGGGTGGTATTATCAAAATTAGTTTCTAAAGAGTTCTATTTAATTAGCTTAAAGTGAGTGCTTATATAAATTATTTCTAAATATAATAAAAATTAACCCAAATATTTTCCAAGTTAACATGACATAAAATAATCTTTGGTAAATAAAAGCTTGTTGGTTTAATTAAAAATTGGCTTGTCTTGGGGCTGGCCCCGTGGCCGAGTGGTTAAGTTCACACACTCCGCTGCAGGCAGCCCAGTGTTTCGTTGGTTCGAATCCTGGGTGCGGACATGGCACTGCTCATCAAACCACGCTGAGGCAGCGTCCCACATGCCACAACTAGAGGGACCCACAACGAAGAATATATAACTATGTACCAGGGAGCTTTGGGGAGAAAAAGGAAAAAATAAAATCTTTTTAAAAAAAAAAATTGGCTTGTCTTCAGAGTTAGTGGCACTGGATGTAATGCAAACGTGCAACTTTGTTCTACCTGGGTTATTAGTCAAATGAGCTCATGCTATCTCTGTTACAAAATTTGTCAGCAAGAAAAAAATTAACTTAAGATATCAGCTAATTGCTTTAATACTTCATGAAGTTTTCGTGAATAATCGAAATATGATTGGTAAGAACAAATGAATTATATAGCTGTTAATGAAATAAAGATTTTTAGGTGCAATAATTATGTTTTATGGTATGTATACTTTAAAATAGCTTCCATAAACCTTTTGGTAACTTGAAACTTTCAAGTTTTGCTAAATAAAATTAAATGTTGGAAAATTCGCTAAATATCTAAATCGTCTCCAGATAAGATAAAATAATAAAACATTAATTACTGTACAGGGGTTTATCTACTTTGGGCTGTTACAGAGAAACTAAAAGATAAACTTGAGTCTATTAATAAATGTTTTATGTTTTTTATAAAAATGGCACTATAAAAAATATGTTTCTAGAAGTTATAAAATGTATTCACAAATTTGTCAACCTAAAGAATATGGTATAACATACAATTCACAATTGGTTACTTCTTAGTTTTCACTATAAATTACGGTTTCTAAAAGTTAAAATTCTAATTAATATATGTAATTAAAGCTACTAAAAATAATAAAGGAAAAATCTCCATGTGCAAGGAAATAAAATGAATGTTTTTGGTAATACAAAAGGCATGAGGAATGGAGATGGATTTTTGTTGAGAAAAAAACAATAATTTTGTCCAAAAATAAACTGATTTTTTTCTAAATAAAAATAGAACAGGAGACTAAAATAGACATGAGAAGTTTTAGAAGTTTATAGAAAAGAAGTCTTTGGAAAGAGATTTTATATGTGGTCAATGCTAATGTTGAAATGAATTTAATTAAATGAGTGAGTTTTAATATCAAAAGTACACTGGTACAAAATTAAAATTTGATTTTCTTTCCCTATTAAAAAAAATAGAAAGAAAGGGAAGAAAGCCTACCTTGTATGGTCACATTTTATAAAATTAAATTGTCATTGTAAGAATTTTAAGATGGTGCCATGAGTAGTCCTCTTTGTATCTCCCCCGTCGAGTCTACAATTATTTGGCCATTCATCACTTAGCAAAGGATATCCATATAGCATCTCAGGACGTCTGAGAGACCCACATGGCTATACATCGGAAGACTGATGGACTTGCCTCCAGGAGGAGGTGGAGATAGATGAAAACTCTCCAACCCTGACCGAACAGCCTAGTACCTGCAAGCTGCTTTCTGCCAATGGACGCACCCAGAGCATCAACACACACCTAGGGCAGGAGGGAGCGCACACCAGAGGAGCAACGGTGGAAACAGGTGACCAGAGCCCTACCTAAGCCCCCCGCAATTACTCCTAAACTCAGAGGGAAGCTCCAGAGTTGCACACCTGAGTCCGTGGGGAGATCCTCACCCCGCCATTGGCGGGGAGGCCCCGCCTGGCATCCATGGCGCCCGGAGGGTCCCGGAGAGAATCCCAGAGGGTGCAGTGGCTCCCCAGCTGCTGCTGCCTGCCTGGCGCGGCACGGGATTGCCAGATATCTCGGAGAGGACTGGGGCTGGGTGGAGCTCAAGCGGCCGGCTCCGTGGCCCAGGGGGGAAGCTCCAGAGTTCCACCCGGGCAGCAGACAAAACTCTCTGCCTGCCATTAGCGGAGGGGCCCCTCCCAGCATTCACAATGCCGGGAAGGTCCCGGAGAGGAGAATATCAGGCAGGGCAGCAGCCGGCCAGCTACCACTGAAATCAAGGTCTCCAGCTATCCCCCAGACAGGGCAAAGGGCTCCCCGAGATCCTGGGGGACAGGACTGGGGCTGGGTGGAGTTCCAGTGACCTGGCTCCGTAGCCTAGGGGGAAACCCTACAGTCTCACAGCAGCCTCAGTGAAAGCCTCTGCACAGCACTGGCAGAGAGCAGCCACAAGGCTGGAAGACCCTGGGACAAAAGTAGCATAGCTACGTGAGCTAACCACAGACTGTAGAAGATGCCAATAGCTCTGCTGTGACCCATAGTGGACAAGTGAGATTTTGCAGGTGCCGACAGTGACAGAGCAGCAAATATAAGTGATCCTACCCGTGTCCGCTGGAAAAGCCTATAACACTGTTGCAGACCCCAAAGAGGGAGCACATCTACGTGGGCTGCAACAGTAGGCATCAACAGCCTGAAGCCCCTCCGTGACAGCCCCCACGGCAGAAGAGGGAACCCACAGGACCACTGTGACTACGAGGAGGGGCTCAGGCCCAGTTAGCAACAGCTGATAGGGTTCCTGGTTGGTGCAGTATAAACAGCTGCTCCCCCACCACACCAGCAGAAACAAGTAGAAGGAGTAACTAAACTCTCTCTATGCGGAGGCACAAATCTACGACATCAAGCAATATGAAAAAATACATTAAATCTCCAGAACAGAAGGAAAATAACAAATACACAGAAAACAATCCCAAAGAAAATGAAATATATAACCTAAATGACGATGACTTCAAAACAGCCATCATTAAAATACTCAATGAGTTAAAAGAGAACTCAGATAGACAACTCAACGAGTTCAGGAGCTATGCCACAAAAGAGTTTGATACTATAAAGTAGAACCAAACAGAAATACTTGAAATGAAAAACACAATAGAGGAGATTAAGAAAAATCTAGATGCACTGAACAGTAGGGTAGATAATATGGAGGAAAGAATTAGCAGTTTGGAAGATGGGAATATAGAAATGCTGCAGGCAGAGGAGGAGAGAGAAGTAAGACTAAAAAGAAATGAAGAAACTCTCCGAGAATTATCAAACACAATTAGGAGACGCAACGTAAGGATTACAGGTATACCAGAGGGAGAAGAGAAGGAGAAAGGGGCAGAAAGCCTATTCAAAGAAATAATGGCTGAGAACTTCCCAAATCTGGTGAGAGAGATGAAACTTCATGTGACAGAAGCCAATAGATCTCCAACTTTATCAAGGCAAGAAGACCAACCCCACGGCATATAGTAGTGAAGCTAGCAAAAGTCAACGACAAGGAGAAAATACTAAGAGCAGCCAGGCAGAAGAAATTAACCTACAAAGGAACCACCATCAGGCTATCAGCAGATTTCTCAGCAGAAACTTTACAGGCTAGAAGAGAGTGGAATGATATATTCAAAAATCTGAAGGACAAAAACCTACAGCCAAGAATTCTCTACCCAGTGAAAATATCCTTCAAATACAATGGAGAAATAAAAACTTTCCCAGATAAACAAAAATTAAGGGAGTTCATTGCCACAAAACCTCCTCTTCAGGAAATCCTCAGGAAAACCCTCACTCCTGAAAAATCAAACAAAGGAAAGGGGCTACAAAACCGAGAGCAGAGGAGATAAGTAGAATGACAACAACAGAGAATAGCAGCTCTTCATCAGAACAGATTAAATCATGGGACGAGAAACAAAAGAAATTGAAGAAAACCAGAAAACAAGACATAAAATGGCAGCTGTAGGCCCCCACATCTCAATAATCACTCTAAATGTAAATGGATTGAACTCCCCAATCAAAAGACACAGAGTGGCAGGATGGATCAAAGAACAAGACCCACCTATATGCTGCCTCCAGGAAACACACCTCAGCCCCAAAGACAAGCACAGACTCAGAGTGAAGGGATGGAGAGCAATACTCCAAGCTAATAATGAACAAAAGAAAGCAGGTGTCGCTATACTAATATCAGACAAGGTAGACTTCAAAGCAAAACAGATAAAGAAAGACAAAGAGGGACAGTATATAATGATCAAAGGGACTCTCCACCAAGAAGACATAACACTTATAAATATATAAACACCCAACACAGGAGCACCAAAATTTGTAAAGCAACTCTTAACAGAACTAAAAGAAGACATCAACAACAATACAATAATAGTAGGGGACCTCAACACACCATTAACACCAATGGACAGAGCATCCAGACAGAAAATCAACAAGGAAATAACAGAATTAAATGAAAAATTAGACCAGATGGACTTAATAGATATATATAGAACACTTCATCCAAAAACAGCAGGTTACACATTCTTCTCAAGTGTACATGGAACATTCTCAAGGACTGACCATATTTTGGGAAACAAAGCAAACATCAATAAATACAAGAGAGTTGAAATAATATCAAGCATCTTTTCTGATCATAATGCTATGAAACTAGAAATCAACTACAAGAAAAAAGCAGAGAAAGGTGCAAAAATGTGGAGACTAAACAACACGCTTCTGAACAAACAATGGATTATTGAAGAAATTAAAGAAGAAATCAAATATTATCTGGAGACAAATGAAAATGAGAACACGACATACCAAATCATTCGGGACGCAGCACAAGCAGTCCTAAGAGGGAAATTCATCGCAATACAGGCTCACCTCACTAAACAAGAAAAAGCTCACATAAGCAACCTCAAACGACACCTAACAGAACTAGAAAAAGAAGAACAAACAAAGCCCAGAGTCAGTAGAAGGAGGGAAATAATAAAAATAAGAGCAGAAATAAACGATATTGAAACAAAAAAGACGGTAGAAAGGATCAATGAAACAAAGAGTTGGTTCTTCGAAAAAATTAACAAAATCGACAAACCCTTAGCCAGACTCACCAAGAAAAGAAGAGAGAAATCTCAAATAAATAAAATTAGGAATGAGAGAGGAGAAATGTCAACAGATACCAATAAGATACAAGGGATCATAAGAGAATACTATGAAAAACTACATGCCAACAAATTGAACAACCTAGAAGAAATGGACAAATTCCTAGGCTCCTACAACCTCCCCAAACTGAATCAGGAAGAAATGGAGAATCTAAATAGGCCAATCACAAGTAAGGAAATAGAAACAGTAATCAAAAACCTCCCCAAAAATAAGAGTCCAGGACCAGACGGCTTCTCTGGAATATTCTACCAAACATTCAAAGAAGATTTAATACCTATCCTTCTCAAACTATTCGAGAAAATTGAGGAAGATGGAGCACTCCCTGATACATTCTATGAAGCCAACATCACCCTGATCCCAAAACCTGACAAGGACAACACAAAGAAGGAGAACTACAGGCCGATATCACTGATGACCATAGATGCAAAAATCCTCAACAAAATTCTGGCAAACCGAATACAGCAATACATCGAAAAGATTATACACCATGATCAAGTGGGATTTATACCAGGGACACAGGGATGGTTCAACATTCGCAAGTCAATCAACGTGATACACTACATTAACAAAACGAGAAACAAAAACCACATGATCATCTCAATAGATGCAGAGAAAGCATTTGACAAGATCCAACATCCATTTATGATAAAAACCCTCAATAAAATGGGTATAGAAGGAAAGTACCTCAACATAATAACGACCATATA
Organism: Equus quagga; assembly: GCF_021613505.1. Classification (NCBI taxonomy): domain Eukaryota; kingdom Metazoa; phylum Chordata; class Mammalia; order Perissodactyla; family Equidae; genus Equus; species Equus quagga. Next base: position 97,892,713 of record NC_060269.1, read on the forward strand.
TGACAAACCCACAGCCAACATCATACTCAATGGACATAAACTGAAAGCCATCCCTCTGAGGACAGGAACAAGGCAAGGGTGCCCACTTTCACCACTCCTATTCAACATAGTACTGGAGGTGTTGGCCAGAGTAATTCGGCAGGAAAAAGAAATAAAAGGAATCCAAATAGGTAATGAAGAAGTAAAACTCCTGCTGTTTGCAGACGACATGATCTTATATATAGAAAACCCCAAAGAATCCATAGAAAAACTATTAGAAACAATCAACAACTACAGCAAAGTAGCAGGGTATAGAATCAACATACATAAATCAGTAGCATTTCTATACACTAACAATGAACTAACAGAAAAAGAACTCAAGAACTCAATCCCAACAAAAAGAATAAAATACCTTGGGATAAACTTAACTAAGGAAGTGAAGGATCTATACAATGAAAACTACAAGACTTTCTTGAAAGAAATTGACGACGACATAAAGAGATGGAAAGACATTCCATGCACATGGATTGGAAGAATAAACATAGTTAAAATGTCCATACTACCTAAAGCAATCTACAGATTCAATGCTATCCCAATCAGAATCCCAAGAACATTCTTCACAGAAATTGAACAAAGAATCCTAAAATTCATATGGGGCAACAAAAGACCGCGAATTGCTAAAGCAATCCTGAGCAAGAAAAACAAAGCCGGCGGAATCACAATCCCCGATTTCAAAACATACTACAAAGCTACAGTTATCAAAACAGCATGGTAGTGGTACAAAAACAGGTCCACAGATGAATGGAACAGAATTGAAAGCCCAGAGATAAAACCACACATCTACGGACAGCTAATCTTCAACAAAGGAGCAGCGGGCCTACAATGGAGAAAAGAAAGTCTCTTCAACAAATGGTGCTGGGAAAACTGGACAGCCACATGCAAAAGATTGAAAATTGACCATTCTTTTTCACCACACACCAAAATAAACTCAAAATGGATCAAAGACCTAAAGATTAGGCCTGAAACAATAAGTCTTCTAGAAGAGAATATAGGCAGTACACTCTTTGACATCAGTTTCAAAAGAATCTTTTCAGACACTATAACTCCTCAGTTGAGGGAAACAATAGAAAGAATAAACAAATGGGACTTCATCAGACTAAAGAGCTTCTTCAAGGCAAGGGAAAACAGGATTGAAACAAAAAAACAGCCCACTAATTGTGAAAAAATATTTACAAGCCACTTATTTGACAAAGGGTGAATCTCCATAATATACAAAGAACTCACACGGCTTAACAACAAAAAAACAAACAATCTGATCAAAAAATGGGCAGAGGACATAAACAGACATTTCCCAAAGAAGATATGAATATGGCCAATAGACACATGAAAAGATGTTCACCATCGCTAATCATCAGGGAAATGCAAATCAAAACTACACTAAGATATCACCTTACACCCGTTAGATTGGCAAAAACATCCAAAACCAAGAGCAACAAATGTTGGATAGGTTGTGGAGAAAAAGGAACCCTCACACACTGCTGGTGGGAAAGCAAACTGGTACAGCCACTATGGCAAGCAGTATGGAGATTTCTCAAAAAGTTAAAAATAGAAATACCCTATGACCCAGCCATCCCATTACTGGGTATCTATCCTAAGAACCTGAAATCAGAAATCCCAAGAGTCCCTTGCACCCCTATGTTCATCGCAGCATTATTTACAATAGCCAAGACGTGGAACCAACCTAAATGCCCAGAAACTGATGATTGGATAAAGAAGATATGGTATATATACACAATGGAATACTACTCAGCCATAAAAAAGGACAAAATTGGCCCATTTGCAGCAACATGGATGGACCTCGAGGGTATTATGTTAAGCGAAATAATCCAGACAGAGAAAGACGAACTCTATATGACTCCACTCATAGGTGGAAGTTAACATATTGACAAAGAGAACTGATCGGTGGTTGCCAGGGAAAAGGGGGGGTAGGGGCAGGTCACAAAGGGGGAAGTGGTTAGTCACAACATGACTAACAATAATGTACAACTGAAATCTCACAAGGTTGTAATCTACCGTAATATTAATAAAAAAAAGCTGTAATATCAATAGTGTATTTATATAAAACTGGAACTTAATTTTCTTTTTGTCTCTTAAAAGAACAAGGTATTCTTGCAATATTGGTCTGCTCCTGGTAAGAGATTGTGAAAGGTTTTCTTTACTTTTTTGTGTTTTACCAGAACTATTTCCTGTGCTTTATATTAAAAGCTGAGTCTTTCCTATTAAAAAGAGCTAATGCTTTGCAACTATGTAACCTTCTACATCTGTCTTTGAAATCTTTTTGCCACTTTGTTTAAATAGGTAATGAAATATTAAGTTTCATAATGATCTGTGATTGTATTTAGGCAAGGGTTTTAAAAAATCTTTGACGTTTTTAAACATCAAATCCTTGATGAACATCTCCAAATCAAATTCTAAATGAAGTCTTTTTTGACCTCTAACTAACTTTGAGATTTTTCAGAGGATCCCTGAAACATTTCAACAGATTTATTCTCCCTCCTTATAAAAAGAGGAATATTAAGCTAATTAGGTTTATCTGATATGTTAAATTGCATGGAAAGCTTTATCAAAGAAGAAATAACAATCAGGGACCAGACCTGTGGCCGAATGGTTAAGCTCACATACCCACTTTGGTGGCCCAGGGTTTCTCTGGTTCAGATCCTGGATACAGACCTAGCACCACTCATCAAGCCATGCTGAGATCGTGTCCCACATAGCAGAACTAGAAGGACCTACAACTAAAATATACAACTATGTACTGGGGGGCTTTGGGGAGAAGAAGAAGAAGAAGAAAAAAAGATTGGCAACAGATGTTAGCTCAGGGCCAATCTTTAAAAAGAGAAAAAAAAGAAAAAGAAATAACACTTAACTTTCTTTATGATGTATCTATGTAAGTCTATGCTGTAAGAATTTCAGAATTTATGTGAAATTCCTGGAAGTCTAAGGTGTTCTGGTATAAAATGTTGCCTTCAAAATTGAGGCTCACACTAAATATCAAGAAAGTATCTTAGCTGACTTTCATGCAAAGGCAGCAACAATGGAATCTATAAAGGTCATGACACATGTAGGTAAAGTCCATTCTGCTTCTGCCAAAAAAAGAAAAAAATTGACCCCTCATTGCCATTCTTTTGCCATCCTGATGTCCTTGTAAAATGGCAGCAGGCTGCTCCTGAATCAGAGAAATTAAGATGGGTAAACAAAGGCTGTCAATTAACAAGTCAGGGCTATGGGAAACCCAAGACACCCACTTGGTTCTTCCTGGCTCCCTGGAAAAACCCATTTTTCAGTTTCTATATTTCTGAACCCACTATAGGAAAAACTATTTCCATTCCAAGAGGCCTCAAAAGTCCCTGTGGGTCCTTTGAGCACCTACAGCTGGACTTCATTCAACTACAGCTTACTATGGGTTATCAATATGTTCTTGTTATTGCATGTATGTTTTCCAGATGAGTTGAAGCCTTTCTCTGCCACAAGCCTGATGTCCTCACAATGGCAAATAAAACTCTTAGAAAATATGTTTCCTGCTTGGGGCATATACCTTCCACAATCTACAGTGATTGAGGCATTCACTTCACTGGGCAAATCAGATGAACCTTCACAAAAACCTTACAAACTTCTTGAAGTTATCACTGTTCCTATCACCCTCCATCATCAGGCAAAGTTGAGAGAGCAAATGGGAAAACTGGCTTCCAGCAGAATAAGTATTAATTACACAGGACTGAAGGAACTGATGAGAATGATTACGATCTTTTTTTACTTTTTGTCTGAAATATTACTATTTTTTCAATCTTATGTTTTTCCACATTTAAGAAAATCTTTTCCTGTAAGTCATCTATGACTTACAGCAATCTGGAGAATTACACCTTTGTAAGCAGAATTGAAACAATTACTTTTTCTCCCTACTTGATGCCTCCAGAATTCAGAAACTCTCTGAGTATTCTTATTTTCATGACAATATATTTATTTGCATAAGTTCAATAAGAATCTGTTTTCTTTGTAACAGAACACAATTGGAAACATGGATTATATCACTAAGGCTTTGACTAGAATGTCATGTTTGAGACAGACATGCGTAATCTCAGGTATAACCAAACAGCTTTAAGGAATTAAGGTTGACTCTACAAAGCCAATAAAGCCCCTTGGAAAAACAGCCTGGTACCTTATTTATAGGGTTTCTGGCAGCCTAACAAGGTGAGTAAGGAAGATAGAAGAACCTCAAGATATGTTGGGAGCCTCAAAAAGAGAGGAATGCACCCAAATCGATAGGTACTACAGGCAGAATATTTGGCTTGGCTTCTCAGCCTCAAGAGACTACTAAAAGTTCAACCCGGAGATTCCTTATTAAATGTTCCATCAAAGAAAATTTAAAAGAACCTATATGATCAGTCGCTATTCTTGCTGCACTTATGTAAATGACTAAGGCCAATTTATTGAAACTAGACTTACTTTGCAAACAAATTAGCCTTAATTTGACAATCTTTGATAAAATAAGGGTGATTTTAGAAAGAAAAATTATATTTCAGTAGAAATTATAATGCATGCTTATGGATATTAGATTCTAGTGCTGTTAATTTTCCTTGAGGTTTTATTTACCAAAAAATTGGACTGGATCCTAAATTCTTCCACTTTCCTCAAATATTTGGCTACAACTCTCCAAACCAATGTTTCCAATTTTTCTCTCAATTTTTACTTGGAATCATTGAGAACTAAAGCTGCCCTTTTTCCTTGAAGCCCTGTAAACTGAAGCTCCATAACTTGTTATAAACTTGAGAGGTTGCCACAATAGACCTTGTGTAAACCACCTTCATGCCTGCTTCTGAGTAAGCCGCGCAGAAAGTTTACCTCAGCATCTGATGACACCATTAGAGACATTTCAAACTGTAAGAGATGCTTTGACTCTGACATTTAGAAATCTTCTTGACTGGCTGCCCCCTGGCTCAGAAACTGGTTTATAATTTGCACCAATCATTAATCATTGTTTATCTTTGTTTCCATAGAAACGCCTCTAACTAAATACCTGATTGCTTACATCATAGACCTAACTTTGGGAGCTCACCTGCATCACGGCATCCTGAAATAGAAAAGCAACTGTTTAACTGAACTGACCTATTTTCAAGACTAAAAGGTTAATTCGTTAATTCAATGAAAAAAATGAAACAATCTACCGGCTCTACTTTTAAAGGGATCTGCCGGTACTCAGGGAAGGCCACCCCAAAATACCCCACAATAACATACTGGGTATTTTGGATAAAAGTTACTTGAGAAGCAAAAAGGGCATTCTGGCCTCCTGTCTCTGTTTGCCCTGAAAGCAGGAAATAAATCTCCACTGTGAAAAGTGCTCTCCCTACATCCTTATCACCAGAGCTGGGGAATTCTGTGCCGAGAATAAACAAACCTTGCTAATTTACTACTTCAAGCTTAAACTCTGCTTAAATTCCTCACTAATTATGTATCTCAAATCTAAGTTTCTTTGTCCTGTCATTCCTCACAAATTTATTGTTTCTTGTCTGCTTTGTTCACTCTCCAAGCATCATTTCTCTATGCTCTCCAATAGTGGGTTTTTTTTCCTGTTGATCTGGTTATGCGTCAATTTTATTATCTGGCCATAAGAACACAAGAAGGGTGGAAAGGGAATTTTCCCCTTCCCCAACATCACCAAGAATTACTCCGTTAAACGCCTTACTCAACACTCCAAAATGACTGAGATGGTGTATTGAGAACCAAATTGAGAGTGATAATAACAATTAATAGTTGCTAATTTTTAAGCACAGATTATGTACAGGGAACTATGCCAAGTGTTTTGCATACATCATACATTTAGTCCTGACAGTAACCTTTGAAGTAGACACTCATAACATCCCCATGTTAGAGATGAGGAAACTAAGGCACAAAGGGGACGTGACTGTGGCACAGTCTTGTGTTCCATGCTAAAGACTTTGGACCTTGAAGGTTTTATGCAGGGAAGCATCTGTGTTTTGGAAAGATAATTTGGGTGACTGTGTATAAGGTGGGCTGAAGGTGAAAAATACCAAATAGGCAAAAAGTACTTGGGAGACCATCATTCTCTCTCCTCATAGACACTCCAGCTCTGTGGAATGGTAAATGTGCTGATGACTTAATGATCTTGTGTCTTTCTGCTTATTTTTCATCTTGTGGCTGTTCCATTCTTCCCTTTGTTCCTTGGCAAATTCCTACTCCACCTCTAAGAGCTGATTCATGGAACAGTTTCTCTCTGAAGAATTAGCTAACTGGTCACTGGGCTGTGTAACAGGCACCACAGTGTGAGAGCAAGAGCAGGGAGTTAGGAGTCAAGCTGATCTGCTCAGCCTCTAACAAACTGTGGTGTTGGGAGGTTCCTTACCCTTTCTGAGACTGTTACCTCAACTCTACAATGGGAATAATATTACCTAATTCAAAGCGGGTGTGGAAGTTTAGATGATACTCCGGCACATCATAAGTCTCTATAAATAGCGTCTATTTCAGTAGTTTGTCATCTCAAAGCCTCCCTCTCCTCCTCAAAGAGACTGAATTGTACCATCCTCCATTTTCTCCTAGCAGTCTAATCCCACCTCTACACAACATTGCCACATTAGTTTGGAATGACATTGGTTCATGAGTAAGGATCTGTAGTTCTCTCCTGCCTCAACTACATTCTCTTTCTTGCCCATTATGATAGACTGAATAATGCCCCTTCTCCTGAGATTTCCACACCCTAATCTCTGGAACCTATGAAAATGTTACCTTATATGGCAAACAAGACTTTGGAGATGTGTTAAGGATCTTGAGATGGGAAGATTATTATGGATTATCCAAGTGGGTCCAAGGTAATCACCAGGGTCTTTTTAAGAGGCAGCCAAAACAGAAGGGTGGGAACAGATCAGCGGTTACCAGAGAGGAAGAGGACAAGGGGTGAGCGAGAGGGAGAAAGGGGCACATATGTATGGTGATGGATAAAACCTTGACTATTGGTGGTGAGCACGATGCAGTCTGTACAGAAACTGAAATATAGTAATGTACACCGAAGTTAAACAATGCTATAAACCAATGTGACCTCAATAAAATAATTTTTTAAAAAAAGAAGTAGAAGTGTCAGAGGTGACAACGGAAGCAGAGGTCAGAGTGACTGAGTTTGAAAGTGAAAGAAAAGGCCACCAGCTGAGGGATGCAGGTGGTCTCTAGGAGCTGAGAAAGACAGAGATGGATTTTCCTCTAGAACCTCCAGAAGGAACGTAGCTCTGAGGACACTGAGTTTAGCCTCTCCGACGTTTGGGACTTGTGACTTCCAGAACTGTAAGATAATAAATTTGTGTTGTTTCAGCCATTCAGTTTGTGGTAATTTATTACAGAAGCAGTAGGCAAACAACATATTCATCTTGCAACACCTTCCTTTCTCTCCAAAGTAGAGTGGTGTCTTCCTAAAGCATGAATAAAATTACAACCTTGCACCTCTGCTGGTTTCCACAGCCGTTTAACATATAATTGCAACATCTCCAATGAACAGTGGTATGGTGCCAATAAGGTTTTACACAACCTGGAATACTCAGGGAAAAATCTATTCAAGCTATTTGCATGTTTAAAGCAACACTCACGGTCTATAAATGGAGTGTAATAAGAACCAATTCTGTAGGTTTGCCACCTGTGGGATTCACTACAGGTAGTAATGTCAGTATTAGAACTGTTTTTAATATTTCATTTTTGTGAAAAGTCAACTTTATCAAAGGATCAATAAAGAGTAAAATATTTTATGGTCCAGCACTGTGGCCAAGTGGTTAAGTTCACATGCTCCACTTTGCAGCCCAGGGTTCTCTGGTTCAGATCCTGGGTGTGGACCCACGCACTGCTCATCAAGTCATGCTATGGTGGCGTCCCACACAGAAGAACTAGCATGATCTACAACTGGGATATACAGCTATGTACTAGGGCTTTGGGGAGAAAAAAAAAGAGGAGGAAGAGTGGCAACAGATGTTAGCTCAGGGCCAATCTTCATCACCAAAAAAAAAAGAAAGAAAGAGTAAAATAGTTTAATGTAATTCTCTGGAAAGTATCAATATACGTCCACTAAGTAGTATAGATTCTTGTTTTATTTTTATTAATTTTGTAATATTGGTGTAGAATATACATCTTAAGGGGATAAAACAGTCTGATTTATTTATTTATTTGTTTTTAAAAAGCAGCCCAGTAAAGTTTCAGTGCTATTAATATTTAGTGACAAAGCTAATTAACCATTAATATCTAAATAAGTAGCTATTAAGTAATACAACCAAGTAGGCAAATATGTATCCGCCAACATATAACACCAAGCCTTAAACCAAAACTTCCTTCAAAATATATTTTTGCTTAAAATTCTGGAGATGTTTTTTTCTTATATGAAATTGTGATGCATCAACACTATTTCTTTGCTCTTCTCAGAAATATTTTGACAATACCACAACTTGATTTATTTTATTTATTTAGAATTTGAAGGACAATAAAAACATCAGATTCGACAGATTGAAAACGAAAAAAACAAAATACGTTAGATAGCAAATGTATAGACTCAGGCAGCTGGTGGCTGACTCTCCAAAAGTTTCTTGATTATTTTCTTATACAGGGGGGCCTGCGGGTCCACGCAAATCTTGCTCCCATCCCTTATCGTAGCTCTGCGAGGGAAAGGAGAAGAGGCGCGCCTTTCAGCTGCTGGCTTTGACCAGGGGATTAGGCTCAGGGTGGAGCAGGGTGTGGAGGGGAGGAGGGAGGGGCAGAGGAGGCTGAAGGCGGGCACAGAAGAAGCAAGTGCAAGGACTCACATCACTTGAGGGGTAGGACAGTGGAGTCCAGCCTTGATCACCTCCAGGCTGCGGACTTGCTTGGGATGGACTCGGGTGGTGGTCTTCACACACAGGCAGTGCAGGTCTCCCTCTCCTGCTTCAGGATCTGCTGGGGGTGGGGAAGAGGTTGGAGCAGGGGAGACAGAGGCGACTCCATGAGCGGCCAAGGGTTCCTTAGGGATCTTTCCCACTGCGTTTGGCCTTCATTTCCTCACCCACAAATCATACCTCCTTCAGAAAGAAGTATTGTTGGCCAGATGAGGAAGCGCACGGGGCAGCGCTGGGCACAGCGCCTGCACACTTAGCAAGCCCTTAACCAAGTCCTGGGGGCTGCCCCCGGTCCCTCCCCCGCTTCCTCCCCGCCTTGCTTTGTTCTCACCGCTGGCGACGGAGACTACGACCGGCAGAAGCAACAGCCCCAGGAGCAGCAGCCCCCGGCGGGGCCAGGGGCGGGAGGCGCGGGAGCCCCCTCCGAGGCTCATGTCTCGAGATGCTAGCAGAAGCCGAGAGCGCAGAGGCAGTAGGGGCTGGGATCCTCAGGGCGGTGGCTTCTGGAGACTGCCCAGGCCCGTTTTATACCCTCAGTCCGTCATGTCTGGAAGCCGGGGACGGAGGGCGGAAAACTGCGGTGCTGAAGCTGAGACACTTCGGGGAAGAGCTGGGTTCTGGGCAGCCAAGATTAGGGGGGAAAAAAAAGGGAGCCCAGGGTCAGCAGTCTTGGCTGGGAACTGTTAGCAGAAACCACAAGCCCAATTGAATTCACATACATACACATTTGTGCAGTTAGAAACAGTACCTGAACCTTATAAAATGTGTGTTATGTTTGTCATGTGTCATAGCAGGTTCTCTGTAGTCACCGTGTTGCAATTTGTGCAGTATGGAGACGGTTTCCGCTCCCTTCCCAGCTCCCAACTGCCTTAGCAGGAGCTGTTCTTTGGTGCCTGCCTTTCTTGTGGATTACCACTGAGTTGAGTTTGGTGGCTGTGTGTGTTAGAGGTGTGTAGTGTGTAATTGTTTTTTTGCTACTAAAAAGTTGAATTTGGTTTCTAGGTGATGGCTAGATGCTGACCTTCACCTGAATGTGAAGGGCCCCCCGTGGTCTCCAGAGTGGATCTAGCCCCTTCTACCAATCATCATCCAACACACTCTGGGAAGCAAGGTCTGTTCGCCTCCTCTCTCCTTTTACTCTGAGAAAAGTTATAAAAGTAGTAATTGAATGCATTCTTTCTATAAAAACTTGATGTCTAAATGTTTCTCCGCTCCCCTTGGCCAAGAAGGGAGGTCAGGAAGGAGAGCTTGTAGGCCACATCTCCCTGTTTCTGCCGTGACGTGGGCCAGTACCAATGACAGGGTGAGATGGGCTGCATGGCGGTGGGAGCAGTGATGCTGGCGGGAGGACACAGAGCATCTGGGAGTTGTGTGGTAAAGATGTGGAAGAGAGGCTGGAGGGTATACAATAGAATCCTGCACAGGAAATATTGAGAGATCGATATGGACCATGTTCCCCTCCCTGAAAAACGACTTTGGCTGTTGATCAGGGCCAAGTATACTCTCATCTCAAAGCCAGAGGCTGTCACACTGCTGATCAGTGGTGAAGGGCATCAGGGGCCCACTGTGTGGAACTAGCTGACCTTTTAATTCTCAGCAGGACCAGACTTCTGCAGGGATGTGCAATTTAATGCCTGGGCCTGGAATGTTCTTTCTCTTACTCTCCTCCCACCTACCCTTTCAGTAGGCTGAGTCCTAGTCATATTTCTGGTGTCAGCTTCAGTATCACTTCCTCAGAGGGGGCTTCCCTGACAGATAAGCTAATGTATTCCCTGTTGTTGTATCTTGTAACATCCTCTGCTTCTCCTTTTTCTCACAGATCACACACACACACATACATATTTACACACAGAGATAAATATGTGTGCATGTAAAACTGTTTAAAATGGTTTCTCTCTTGTTTTGTGCTGGTCTCAGTCTTTCTGTAAGCAATATTGTGGTTGGACCAGCCCTTGTGGTTCTTATTATGATTGCAAGATGACCTTCAGCAATAACCATCAGGAAACTTTGAAAAAATAAAGGTTTATTACCTACAAGACCTGGAAATTACACAGCAAGATTGTGGGTAGAGAGAGCGCGCGCGCGCATACAGGCCTAGCTTCTGCTTTTATTGGAGTTGAGGGTTAGGGCGTAGGGTTTCCTGGGCTCACTCTTTACTGGTGAATAAAGATAAGAGCAGGAATTTAAAGCTTGAGGTCAGTTATCTGAATCAACCCAAATCCGTAAAACAAAGGAGCCTAGTGGAGGGTAGGGGCTGGCTCTTTATTTAGCTGTGGAGCTGCCAATGTGTTTATTGGAGATAGCCCTCTTCAGTGGGTGCCTCTTTGAAGTGGATTCCTCAGCATTCAAACTTAGGTCAGGCACTTGCATTACAAAAAGAAAAACGAAAGGAACCATTGTCAGGGCTTAAACTACATTTCCCGAATGGAAAGGTCTTTGAGAGAGATCCCAGCGCTTATCTAGCATACTGATAGGGACTCAATGTGAAGTACTACATTAGTGAAGATGTAAATGTTGAAAATGATGAAGAGGAGGCTTTGACTTGTTCCTGTGTCCGTTCCTTTGTGGAGTTGGAGCATACCTTTATATTAACATGTGTCACATGCAGTTGTGATTATTTGTCAACCTGTCTGCCTATTCTCTGTGACTTGTATGTCCAGCATCCAACCCAACGACTGGTACAGAATATGTTGTAATTCATACATGTGTATGGAACTGAAACTTGAAATCTCAAGTTGGGTTACTGGCAGAGGGACTGGATAAAAGGGGAGGTTTTGGATATAGATGGGCAACATACTGGATTTGTACAACCTTACCCCCAGATTTCAATATTTGCAGGTTAAAGGAATCCAGGAAGTAGTAAGTGGCAATTAAATCGTTCTCTCTCTGCATTAAATGTAACACTTCAATATATACTCACAAAAATAAAAGCCGTCTGCATGTTAGGAGGTAGTAGGACAGTGCAAAACCTGTGTCATGTCTCAGGAGCTGGCCTTGATGGATTTCAGTAGAAAACCACTAGACAAATAAACAAGATGTCTGAACTATTTAGAATTGTTAGAGAAAAACTGATGAAAACGACCATTTGCTGCTTTATTATGTGTTTATTTATGTATATTTTTTGTTAACGATTACTTAATAAATGCACTTAGTTTGTAGACAAAACATTTTAAGGCATTGAGCTTATAATAGTGAGGAGATAATAAAAGGAGACTTTAATATGCAAAGTTTGTCACCCAGATGCTTAATACATGAAAGTTCCCCAAAGTTCATGTACAGTTTGAGTAGGTGAACATATTTCTTTTCCTATAACCATCATAGTATATGCAGTGTGCTATTAAGTATCAAGTCCTATTTTGTGTGTCAATAGCATTATGTGATATATAATGTAATCTCTTTGTTAGAGAAAAAAGAATCAAGGAAAGTGGTGTGGTGGTTAAGAGCATAGTTTCAAATTCCCGCTCAGTCACCTATTAGTTATCTGATCATGGGGCAAATTTCCTAACCTCTTTGAACTTCAGCTTTCTTCTCTGTAATACCGGGAATGCTAATAGTAACAATAATCAATAGTCAGTCACATGTATATATGGGTTATTGTATGTCATGCATTATTTTCAGCACTGTGAACTTATTAACTTTGTTAATTTTCACATCAGCATATGAGATACACAATATAATTATCACATTGAGAGATGAAGAAATTTAGGCACCGAGATGTTACACAACCTGCCCAAAGTTACACAGCTAGCAAGTGGTAGAACTAAGTTACCCAGTTATTTTCTCTCCAGAGAACGGACATGCTCCTAAGCAGATCACAGCCATCTTGTAAGAATTGTTTAATTCATGCATATAAAACACTTAATATGCTTGGCATACTAAAAGTCATCTGTAAAGTTTAGCTATTATTATAGTACATTAAAAATGGCACAAATCTTCAACTAGTGACTATTGTTGTCCATATTGTGAAATACCAAAGTGTTAAAAAAATAATTAAGGTTTTTTTCACCAGCAATTCTGTTAAAATTAATAATATACGACAACAAAGCAATAACAAATTTTGATTTTATGGTAATACTTCTGTAAGAATAGTGTGAGTGTAAATTTAAGTAATTGAGGAATGAAAGTTCTGGTGATTATAAAATAATAATTAGAAGTCTAGTAAAGTTTAAATTCTCTATTGTACTTATTTGTAAGGCTGATTCTAATACTAAAATTGTAACCATGTAGATATTAAGTAAGTGCAAAAATGTACAAACACACTGGGGTAAAACATTTAACAGCAAGTAGAACCTGTGTTCAGCCAGCCCTGGTGGTCTAGTGATTCAGATTGTGTGCTCTCACTGCAGTGGCCCGGGTTCATTTCCCCGTCAGGTCAGGTAATCACACCACCTATCTGTCAGTTGTCATACTGTGGTGGCTGTGTGTTGCTGTGATGCTGAAAGCTATGCCACTGGTATTTCAAATACCAGCAGGGTCACCCTTGGTGGACAGGTTTTGGCAGAGCTTCCAGACTAAGACACACTAGGAAGAAGGACCTGGCCACGCACTTCTGAAAAAATTGGCCGTGAAAACCCTATGAATAGCAGTGGAGCGTTGTCTGATGTAGCGCTGGAAGGGGAGAGGATGGCGCAAAAACACTGGGCAGAGTTCTGCTCTCCTGTACACAGGGGCACTAGAAGTCGGCATCAACTCGACAGCACTAACAATGCAGAACTGGTATTATTATTATTAATATTATTTTTCTTGTAGAAAATACTGGAGTTTTTTATGGAGTATGTTAATACTCTTTGTCGTGTATATTTTTTGCTCTACTAGTATTAAATATATTTGCTTTAAAGTGAATAACCACAGCTGACAAGACTCACATTCTACAACTTTATTATTTTTAGGATTTGAAGTCTAAAATAAACATTAGAAAAATCTTTTTGAGAATGTTTGAAACAAGACATCCTAGGACTAAGACAACGAAAAATGTTATTAAGTTCCTAAACATATTAATAAACATTTATTGAGCAAGTGTTCTATGCTGGACTCTGTAATTTCTAATATCATTGACCATTATGGAATCTATTAATCACCATGGGCACATCTAGACCAACAGCAAAGTAGAGCAAAAGAAGTTAACACAAATGTATTAGGAAAGACATTTTTAAATAAAGAAATGCAAAGCACAGTACCACATTCAGCCAAAATTTAGAGAGTAAACCATATACCATATTTTGAAACTAGGCTTGCTTACTTTCATCTTGTCATCTGTTAACCAGCCTTCTCAGAATAACAAGTAACTTTTTGAGACAAGGTGGAAAACATATCCAAAGTTTAATCCAGTATGAATTGGCATCCTGGATAAATAAGAACTCTAGAAAGTCAAGGCATCAAACTCTTACTCTTCCTGGGAATCAGACAGATTTGACAGAAAGTGAACAGATGAAGCAGCTGATCCATCGCTTTCCAAAATTTTCTGGACTATATTCTTGATTCTGACAGCTTCTGGGTCCAGGCAGATTTCCTTCCCATTCTTCAGTGTGGCTCTGCAAGAGAGAAAAGAATTATCTGTGAGTGTGCAGGCCTGACTATCAGAAGGGATCCACGGGGCTGGATAAACCAGCGTTGGTGGGGATAGAGGTGGAGGGCTTCCCTAAAGAGGCAATGAAACAGAAGCAGGGACTTACATCACTTCGACTTTGCTGCAGTGGGGTCCTGCCCTCAGCACCTGCAAAGTTTGGATGATCCTGGGATGAATGCCAGAGGTGGTCTTCACACACAAGCAGCGAAGTTCAGCATACAGCTCATCGTCCACACTTTTGGCTAGGGTAGAAACTGTGGAACCACTCTGTTAGGGGTCATGATTGTCTTAGGGATCTTATCTATTAACTTGTTTCCTCAGGCCCCTTTGTGAATTCTACCTCTCTCACAAGGCCATTGTGAAGATGATCTGTAAGCCTTTAGTAAAGTACTCTAGCAGAATGCCTGGCACACGTTGAGTACCCACTAAGCATGGCTCCTCTATTTAGAGTTATTAGTATAATGGCCTCTCCAGCCCCAGGAGCGCCTGGACAGTCTTTCCCCAAGACACAGCTGCAGCAGAAGCAGCCACAGCTGCAGGGAAGCGGGACTCCACTTTCAGGTAAGGGAATTAAGTTTCTCTTACTTTCTCCGATGGTGATGGTGGAGGAAACCAGCGTGGTCGGGAGTAGTGAGAGTAGCAGCAAGACCGGCAGGACCTGAAGTGGGCTGGCACTGGTACAGGAGGAGGTGGCCTTGGGCCTGAGCCTCATGGTGGAGAAGACTGAGCTAGAGTTGTTCCCAGAGCAAGGAGAGCGCAGTGTGAGGGTGAATCTCTGCCTAGAAGTCTGCAGCGAAGTAGCTTTTCAAGCTCTCCTGATGTCTTTTATACATACTCCCTCAAGACCAGTAAGGAGAAAAAGCGAAGGGACAGGGGAAGTAAGGATGTGTGGTAATTTACGTATAACAGTGGTCAAATTGTGCCCAACCCAGATAAACACCAGGCAAGTCAAATTTCCTGCTAAATTTCATTTTATGCATTACTTCACTCTTCCTTTCTCAATCCTATCTTCCTTACACATATTTAACTCTCTCCTTAGGTAAGAACTGGAATGAAATATTGCATGTATTTTCCTTGTATAACTATGTAATATTCCCTGCCTTTCCTATAATGCAATTCATAGGCCTAATAGACACTTGACTAGTACCTGAAAGCATAAATATGTGGCCCTTGGAAAGGAGAGCTATCGTCCCTTTCCGGTTGTCAAGGAAAGCAGATATTCCTACCCTGGTTGTTGATAAATGTTGGGGTTCCTTTGGAGTATGTGGCTAAAATACTAGCCAATTGCCATCAAAACTTCACTTTGCATATTAGTTTATGGACTTCTTTCTGTCTTCCAAATGTGTTGCCTTTTGTAATTTCATCCAGAAACTGGAAGCAAACATCCTCCCTTGTGTTAGAAAATAAACTACTTGTTTCTACCATCAAAATATACCCCAAAAAGCAAAACCCAGCATCTTTATTTTTCCTTTTATTTGTAATCTAACAGAGAAATATATAACAATTTATTTTAAAAGATTCATACGCTGCAGATATACGTGGAATAAAGCATGCAACTTCCTCTTCATCATTACTCCACGTTCCCACTTTCTGGTGGTAACAATTTGGCATTCATTTTCAATTCTATCTGTGTTTATAAACATACATGTACATAGAGACACACATAATACATAGAGATACACATATATATACATAGAGGTAGTCATAGATCTTTCTATATAAATGGGATCATTATACAGCTTTTGACCTTCAAAATGTTTTCAGCATCCATTCATGCTACCTCAATGAGTTCTACCCCATTCTTTTTAATGGCTGCGTGACGTTCCATGGCTTGGGCAATTGTCATCCAACCTCTGTCTTATTGGTCACCCTGAGGGTGTTTCTAGTTGTGCATTATCCAAACTGTAATCAGATCTGTATTTTTCAATTCTCAGACCCTAATTAAGGGCCTCGATCTCAAACCCTACATGATATGGACAAAGCTCCACAGAGATACAGAGGTGAACTCACACATGCTGGCTTGTATATGTTTTTGTCTGGGTCTCTGGCCCATCCATAAGACTGGCTTCCTCAACTGGACTGTACACTTTTGAAGGCAGAGGCATGTCCAAGGTTTCTTTGATGCCTCATGTATCCTGTAGCTTGTAGGATAATGCAATAGACATTGAGTCTTAGTGTTAGTAAATAAATCAATGAATACGTATCACATGAAGGAAAGTTTCTCTTTCCTCTCTAATCAGCCACATTCCCAAGCCAAACTCCACATGGCCAAAGTACCTGTGATATAAAAAGGTGATTTGGAAGGATGGGCATAAAGGATGAGGCCCTGGCCACAAATTGTCTTCCTCTTAGAACCATATACAAATCTTATACAATATTTAAAGTTCCTATTTTCTTTTTTGCTTATTGTTTTATGCCTTTAAAATCCTAGAAGAAACTCTCAAAATAGTAAATGTACAAGACTACTTTTTGCCAAAAGAAAGATTGCTAATATTTACTAATAATTTTTCCCAATCTTTGTATTTTTCAACTTTTTTTCTTTTCAGGAAGATTAGACCTGAGCTAACATCTGCCTCCAATCCTCCTCTTTTTGCTGAGGAAGACTGGCCCTGAGCTAACATCTGAACCCATCTTCCTCTATTTTATATGTGGGACGCCTGTCAAAGCATGGCTTGATAAGTGGTGCATAGGTCCGCACCTGGGATCTGAACCGGCGAACCCTGAGCCGCTGAAGGGGACGGAGCAAAGTTAACCACTACCCCACCCGGCCAGCCCCTTATTTTTTAACTTTAAAGCCAATTATCCCTGTTTAACAGTTACTGACTAAGCCTATTTAAGTTCTTAGGTTCTGTTTTTCAGTTTATTTCTTATTTTTCTCCACCTCATTTGTTTTCTTCTTATAATTTACAGTCTAGCAGTAAAACATATTAAATTAAAATGATTTTCCATCTCTCTCAATCCCAGAAATTCGTAGGTTAAGAAGCAAGCTTAAGGAAAAGCTTAAACTGAAAATTGGAATCCTTCTCAGAGCTGAGATGTGGGGTGAATTGTGGGGAGAATCACCACAGGAAACAGAAGAAAGAGAGCACCCATTTTTCTAGTTCTTCCTGAGTGATGACTTTATAGCATTTCCCCATTATTGTGATTGAAATATTGTTGGTTCACAAATCAGATGTATGCTTATTTAAACATAAGCTCAAAACCATCTCCTGAGCAAGGTATAAAAGTTTTTAGCATTATTTGCAGGATCTTTCTTTTTCTGTCCATCACAATCCCCCCGCATATATTGTTTACCATATTTGTTGGTTCACTGGACATTTTCCCCCTGGTAAAAACACTATCAAGATTTCTTTCCTGGTTCATTTACTAAGATTACTCAACCATTCCTAATCCTTTTGAAGAAGCTATGTAGAAATTCTTCTCGGCTAATGATACTATTTGAGCTAGTTGGGGCCAGGAAAGAGGTAGATATGTAGCAGAGTATCATCCAGTCATTGTCTTAATCAACAAACGTGTTTTGTCACAAAAGATACGTCAGCAAGATTCATGAGGAAGTGTTAACGAATTTCTTGTGTCACTAAAATTTCACAGGCTTGTTAGTCAGCATTTGAGGTTAATTAACTTTTGCTAGTTTTTATTTATTCAATAAATATGAATTAAGTACCTGCTACGTGCCAGGAATTGCAAAGTTCGCTTTGTTGTGTAGCTTAGACATTTAACTATTTCGTTTTTAAAAGTGAAATCTCAAATATTTGCACAAAGCAATAAAATATAAATACTAATCTATTATTATTACTACTACTGGTAATTGCTGTTACTGCCATTCGCATTATTTTCTTTGATTTCCATGAAAAGAAACACAGTATAGACAAAGATAAACTGACTGTACATAAATGGGTAAAAGATATTTCAAAATTGGTTATTCAATGAAAAGAAGTTAATGTATACAAAATTATAATTTAAATACATGATAGAAAACTAGTGTCAGAGGTTCTTGAGTTTAAAAATAACTTGATAGCCTTTTTGTGAATCTTACATTGTCAACCTGGTTGGTTTTCCTTTTTTTCTTTTTTTTTTTTGTGGTAAGTTACTTTATCTTTTTTTCCTTTAAGTCACTGTATAAATAGCAGAGTCATTCAGGAAACTAACAAGTTTTCTAAGACTCAAAACACAACTTATCTGTTAGCTATTTCAGAAGAAAGTATCTAGAGACATTGGAGGAACATTTCCACTAAAATTAAGACATCTACTAACTCTGCCTTACATAGCACATTTTGACTGACATCTCTCAAATATAAAGGAAATAAGCTGTCACCTGCAAGTTCATCATAAAAGCAATTGGTACAGAAAATCTTAAGGATAATAAAATTTGGGGTCAGTTTGTTAAAGTGCCTTAATCAGCAAATTGAAATACTAGCCAACAAACGATTTCCTGTAAGTTCTGGAACCAAATGTGTTTTCCATGTAACTCTGAGTTGACAAGAATGGTCCAGACCTCAATTACTCCGGCACTCATTCAGTTGAGGATGCATACTGTCCAGAGGTGAAGCATGGGGTGGGCGTGGGAGGAGAGCCAGGAGGGTGGGAGAGTTGAAAGGGAACTATCTTCCTGGGTGCTATTACACAGAAGCACTGCAAAGTTTTGCGGGCCTGAGAATTTTAATTTTAGGTTGATTAATGCTATTTTTTGAACATCAGATGCATGATGATCCTCTTTTGCTGTTTAGCAAGCCAATCCCAAACTTAGTGGCTTACAACAAAAATTTATTACTTCTGAGAATTCTGTGTGTTAAAGAGAGCGTCTTCTGCTGTCAATCTTGCCTGAGTCCAGGTAAGTGGCTGCAGTCGGAGGGCAATGGGAATGGCTGAGAAGTCCATAACGGCCTCATCCATGTGGGAGGTGCTGGCTGCTGGCTGAGATTTCTGCTGGGGCACCTTAGTCCACCTCCTCTTTTAAGTAGCAGCATTTTACTTCTCAGGAATAAATGAAGAATGGAAGGGAGGGAAGAAGGAGGTGAGGAGGAAGGGAAGGAGGGAGGTGAGAGTAGGGAAGGGAAAGGAAGGAAGAAAAAGAAAGAGAAAGAAAATAAAAAACAAAACACAGCCCTCCACTCTCCTCCCTCCCCTTACCTTCCTCTCTTCCCCTCTCCTCTCCCATCTCCTCTCCTTTTTTCTTCTCTCCTATTTCCTCTCTTCCCCTTTCCTCCCCTCCCCTGCCCTCTGAAACCATGATGCACTACCTAGATGCCCTTTCAGGGTCCTCTGGGTGGTGCACCCTGGCTTTCTGCAGCTGCTGGGAATGATAGCTGCAGATAGCTCACAACTGAGGCCATCTCTGGCATAGCCCACAGCCTAAAGGGACTGTCTCACCCACAATTATGCTCACTGTCCAGGGGTAGCCCACATCTAATGACGGGTCAATGAGGAGATACAGAGTTCTGCCTTCCTTGCCACAATTCAGAAATAGCTCTGAAAGGCCATCCAGCTCCAGAACTTCCCATTGGCTCTCCTGAATCTTCTGTTGTCCCGGCGACTCTCCCTCCGCCCAGTGCTGCTTCCTTACTTCCTGACAGATGTGCATTTTTAGAGCACACCTCGGAACACTTTCTGCACAGATGTCTCCTCTCAGAGAATCCCACCTAAGTCATCCTTTCTCTCTCTTTTTAGAAAATCTAGTCCCTTTTCATTCCGCTTCTGAGTAGAGCTTTGTTAGAGAAAACTCAGTACATTTGCTGCCAAAAGACCTTAACTTAGGCTGAACATTTCGTCTTTGTAATCTCTATATCATAAGGACCCCGGACAGGGTCCAGTATCTAACAAGATTATTAAGAAATGGATATTTGATGGATGAATATTTATAAGAAGGAAAATACCCCATACATGTCAATCATGTTACCATATAAATGACAGAAAATGTATAAAGAATATGAATGCATTGATTCCAGAAGTTTCTTAAAAAAGGCTTGTGGAGACACATTCTTCCAAGGACTAAAAATTAATCATTCATGCATAAGTACAAAGAATATTGATAAATTAAAGGAAATAGTAGTGCTTAAACTATGAAACTCTCAGTTTTCTCATTTGTAGAGGAGGGTTTGAATTAGAAGACTTGGGAAAGGAGCTAACATTTATCAGCCATCTGCTTTGTTCCAGGATTAGCCCTTAGTGTCTGTGAGATAGGTAGTATTGTACTGATCTTACTGATGGGAAAACTGAGGGATGGAGATGTTAAATAAATTGCCAAGGTTACATAACTAAAGGACTCAGAACTGTATTTGAAACACAATTGCTCTGACTTTGTACGGCACCACAAACCGTAAAGAAGCGTCACTCGCCTCTCTTCTTGGGAATGAATCAACTATTTTTCTCTTTTTCTAACCCTAGAGGAGTATCAGAAACAGAAACACATCCATTAAGAACATGGATTTTTCGGGAGGGAGGGTTCTTACAATTTTTCAATGTTTAAGAAACAGGACTCTAGACTTTGTAGAAACAAAACTTTCTACCTCAACTCTAGGTCTTTCTATGTCATTATTTCACGCTATGTATTTGAAGTATGAGCAATCCTTCTTAGGAATGTAATATTAATTTTGCGGACGGAAAGCAAACCAGGACCATCAGCGAAAAGCAGAGTCATGTGCACTCTCCTTGTCTTTCCTGATTTAGTCAGGAGGCACATCGAAATCCCCAGGTGCTCAGTCTATCTGGCAGATTTCTCAATTTGCAACATCCTGGAAGCATTTTTGAAGTTACGTACAATATGAGAGTTACCCACAGCCATTCTTTCCCTTGTGCCAGAATTAAAACTGTGATAGCAGAACAAAGCCACTAGTCATATTTTATCATTGATCTTGTCATACCTTCAGGAATTGAAGGATTATATGGATGTGTCACACCCAGAGGCAAACAGGAAAGTCTGGTAGAATGAAAGGCATTAGTTACACATTAGAAATTGTCTGGAATGGGGCAATAACAGAGTAGATTTTAGCTGACCACTTGTTCACTTCCCAGTGATTTCATATGTGAGAGAGAGTTTCAGATGGATAATGGACGAAAATAATATTTAGGGGTTTGTATGAGAAAAATGTAAGATAGTTCCCTAGAAGAAATACATAAGATTAATTTTCTCCAGATTTGTTAGTCCTTGAGTTTGCTAGTGGCAGGATCAATAGTAATGGTAGGATTGGTGAGTAGTAGCTGTCATTCAGGTTCCTGTAAATTAAACTGCAGTATTATACTGTAATCTTTTTCTTTATAGAACAACCAATTATAGCATAAGCATGACAAATAGAATTGCAAGGGTATTACAAATAGGTTTTATTCTATGATTTATGAGCAAACTAAGCTTATAAATCTTGTTTTGGGGAAAAACAAACATCATGAATAATGATGAAGAGAAAGTAACCTGTAATGTTTATTTCTTCACAAAACATATATTTTGCCCAAGCAAAGGGCATTTAATATGCTTTCATTTATCATTGTTAGGTGCTTATTCAATGAGTATTTTGGGGCTGATATGATAAATCAGGCATTGTTTAAAACATTGAAGTTTATAGTTCAAACATTTATGGTAATCTGATTTGCTTTTTTAGTGTTTTCCCAGGATTAGTGTATAATTCATAGTTTCAAAGAAAAAAAATACTATTTGAGAGAGCAAAAAGAGACCACAGAGATTTAATGAATTTCTTTAAAAACTTGAGTTATTTTGTGCTTTGCTATATTGTGGAAAAACTTGTCCACAAACCCATCCCTTTGAATCTACTGTAAATTTTTCTGTATCTTTGTATCTGTTTCTCTCTCTATATATGATGTATATATATAAATATATAATAATAGAACATATATTCATCTGATATTTTATATATAAGGAGAGAGATGAAAAGATGTAGAATAGCTTAGATTAGATATACATATGCTAATGATATATTACATATACTAATATATACAAATACATGCCAATATAATCATATATAATATATTAATCCAATTGGGATATGTGTGTATGTCTACTAATTGGATTACTTTCTCTATCTCTTTTTTTTTGTGAGGAAGATTGGCCCTGAGCTAATTTCTGTTGCCAATCTCCCTCTTTTTGCTTGAGGAAGATTATCACTAGGCTAACATCTGTGCCAATCTTCCTCTATTTTGTGTGGAATGCCACCACAGTGTGGCTTGATGAGTGGTGCTAGGTCCATGTCTGGGATCTGCACCTGTGAACCCTGGGCTGCTGAAGCCGAGCTCATGAACTTAACCGCTATACTACTGGGCCAGCCCTGGATTACAGGCCTTTTTGTTTTCTTGCTTTTCCTAAAAATGAGCTATTTACATGAAATTTCTATTTTCATACTCGAGAGACAGTGGGACTTGTTCAGCTTAGATCATTCATCTGTTTAAGCACTGCTGTCCTAAGAACTGGAATGAACATGGTACATGGTCCCTGCCCTCCTGGAGCTTACAGTGAAGTTGGAATAGACAATAAATACATGACCACATGTATATAGTTTCTATAGACTTTATAGTCACGTTGGTGACACAATGTTATGAAGGAAAAGAACAAAGTTCTATGAGAAGATATAAAAGAAGCCTTAATCTGGTGGGGGGAAGGGTCAGAGAGGCCCTAAGTGGCAGGTAAACTGTCCCCAAAGGAAGGCTGAGTGTTATCCAGGTGAAAGTGAGGGGTAGGTGTTATAGATTGAGGGGATGGTGTCTGCCTAAGCTCTTGTTGGATTACTTGTAGACAAGAAGGAGAAAAGAGGGTAAAAAAGTTAGAATTTATTCAACACCCACATGAGCCAGGTTATCAATTTTGGGACATTATCTGACAACCTCAGTGTCAGGATGACTTACTAATCATTAAGTCAGTCAGTGTCAGGTATTGGGGATGCAGAAATGAATGAAATATGGTTGACGCTTGGGGAAAGCCCTTAGTAGAGTAGGGTAAAGAAACTTACAATTAAATAAAAGCGATGCAATATTTGATATTCAAGTAAATTCAAGTATCTATAAGATCCTGTGGGAACATCAAAAGGGAACCACCAGTTCTGCTGGGAATGCCAAGGCAAACTTCACAAAAGAGAGATTGTTTGAGTTGAGTTCTGAAGGAAGGAAAGGCTTCCTCCTACAGGCAGAAAAGCAAAGCGATAAGGCTCTTCTGGATGGAGGCCCCAGCAAATGCAAAGGCCTGGACCTAGGAAAGGACACCCCCCAGTTAGGGAACTACACTCCTGACTGCCAAGATGTCAGGGAGAAGTGAAGTTAAAGCGGTAATCAGGAGTCAGATGAGACAGAGCCTAATCTGCCATGCTTCACAACTTTTATTTCATGTCCAGGAAATAGGGAGCCAGTTAAGGGTTTAAGGTAGGGAAGTCTTAACCTATTTGGATTTTCTAAAGAACCTAGAGGCTGCTGGTACTCGCAAAGAGTAACTGAAAGGGGACTGAGCTTGGAGAAAGGCTGGGCTAATGCAATGACATTGGGAAATGAGGGTCTCCTCTTCTAGCCAGAGAGGAGCACGGTTAATTGTCAAAATAATGTAGAACTAAAGAAAAATAAAATGTTTGTAGCAGTATAAGAATGAAGAAACAATATGAGTAAATTTATGTCTTTTATTTTTTTCCAAAGAACAAAAGAAGTACAATTCACCAATGACACACAATTAAAAAGTGTAATTTTAACATAGTAAATGTGATGCATATATAACTCTTTATAACAAATGGTCAAAATTTTAGAAAGATACACCATAAGCATCTACAAATATTAGCAATGCTATGTACTTTTTTGAAAACTAATGAAGAATTTATATTCAAATAGTCTGGATATGTTTTCAAAACTTTCAGAGTATAGATCATTTTTAAGTTTGCTGTTATTCTTAAAAAACTAAAAGAATGCATTTCTATAAAAACTAGAAATAAGGAATTTACCTATTTCCTAGCTTCTTCATCTGTCCAAAACATATATTTAGTGACTAGAATTATAGTACTCCTGATAAAATAGTTAATAAATACCATGTAAAATCAACGTTTAATGAGTAATTCATGACATTATGCCATACTAAGAAGACATCAAATGTCTAAAGTTATATGAAAAGAATACATTAGTCCTTATAGAACTTCAACATTTAGAAATTCTAAAGAAGGGAATACATTCTACACATATAGGCCATACACTATATTCTATGATACGCCCAGGTTTCTAATACAATGTAACTTAAATAGTATCCCAAGGTCAAGAGTAAGGAAATTCTCTAACATATTCCCCAGGTAACAATACTAAAATAATTCCTGTCTCATGAGAAGAATGAAGACAACAGTTTATCTCCATATACAGCATTCTAATGAAATATCATTTGCATATTAAATCCACAGCCTTTTCGGTAACACTGAGGAATACATTCTTCAAATACAAGTCACCTTGAAAGATTAACAACCAGTGATTCTTGACTCACAATTTAGTCAATTGCCAAAGACTTCAACAACGTAGCAGATAAAATAGCAACAAATAAATAACAGAAATACTATGCTAAATACTTCAAAAGCTGAGCACAAAGCCGCAGAGACAAACATAGGTCGGTCCTCCCAACTCTCTCTCCAAGTGGGGTCTTCATGAAGAACCCTAACTCACTGGAGAAAACCAGCCCTTGATTCTTGTCTCCAGAGTCTACAGATCCCCAGAAAACTGCTCTGCTGAAGAACTGGGCAAGTTTTTCAATGCGTGGTCCTTTCTCTTAATCAATTTTTCTTGTTTCCACTGTAGAGAAAAGAATTATATCAGTTTAGCCAAATTTCCACTCTTCTGTCTAGTCCAACCTGTTTTCAAAACATATAGCTTAAGATCAATAAAAAGCAAAGGGTGGGCTCAAGGACTATACTAACAAAAAAATACATCTCAGGCATGAGTTCTGTGTAACCTCTCAGGCAATTACATATGAGATTGTTGATAAGGATTTTCCAAGGACATTCCAGAACCACCTTCCTCTCTACTCCCGAACAACCTTTTTATTCTAAGCACGGTCTGGAATGTTGTAGCCAGATCCTGCAGACAATAAAGACCTTGAGAAGTCTACACTCCCAAGAGAGATTAAGAAACCACAAAGATCAAAGTGACAAGTACCTGTCCAACGTTTTCTGGATGAATTTCTTGATCAAAGGGGCTTCTGGGTCCAGACAGACTTCCTTCTTGTTCTTCAAGGTGGCTCTGCAGAGATAAAAAGGGGATGCATCCATGAGCTGCAGGGGCTGAAGACCCAGGCTAGGGGTACTTCTCTCTTGTCAAGGTCACAGTGGGCAGCGCAGCGCACAGGGACTTACACGACTTCCACCTTGGAGCACTGGGGACCCACGGCGAACACTTGCAGACTACTGATCATTTTGGGATGAATCCCAGGTGTGACGGTTAAACACATGCAACGCAGTTCTCTCACTGCGGCCGCGACAGGACCAGCTGGGGAGAAAGAGAGACATCGAAATAAGGCAGGTTGCTGGGGGAGCTCTTCCCCAGCAAGCCCTGCCCTGGACACTTCCCCGCGCCCTGGACGCAGCGGCGGCCGCTGAGGCTGAGGCGCGCCGCTCTGCCCGGCGTCCCGCGTGCTGTGCGCTCTCACCGCTGACAAGGGGCCCGGGAGGCGTCAGCAGCAGCAGCGCGAGCAGCGCGCACAGCGAGCTTGAAGGGCCGGGGACGCGGGCTGCGCGGCTGGGCAAGAGGCTCATAGCGGCGAAGAGAGCGTGGCGAGAGGGCGCGAGACCAGGAGGCAAGAGCAGGCGCGGAGATTGGAAGCTCCACAGCACTGTGGCTTCCCCAAGCCCTCCGCAACCCTTTTATTTGCACTCGCCTCTTCCCCGAGGCAGGAAACGCAAGCTTTGGGATGCTTGGGAAATTCCCTAGACTGAGGGGGGCGGGGGAAGGGAGGTTGGGTCGAGGAGGGCAGAGCAGCGGGTGTTGGGGAGGAGGATGGCTGGGAGGAGCTGCCCGCAACCGGTCCGGTCCCCGCGGAGTACATTGTAGCCCTGCCCCGCGGTGGACGGAGCTGCTGCTCCCGCCGGGGATGAAGAGCAATCCTGCGGAGATTTCTTCCCCTGGGCCAGCCAGGGCTAGGAAGGCCAGCTTCTCCTGGGGGACAGAGCCCTCTGCGAGATGCTTCTCATCTCCATCTAAAGAGCAAGGCTGAAACCAAAGGAGTAGGAGCTTTGACTTTAGAAAACTTTCTGTACATCCTTAACCCTAATTATTAGTTATTATTATCATTCAGGAACTATATACCCGCAACTGAAAGGCCTACCTCTTCTGCTTGCAGGCAGGTCATGCTAGGTTCGTCAAATTAGTTTATGATTCTTTGGACTTCAGCCAGCTTTACAAGCTAAGGTAATATGATGAAAGTGTCTGTACTCCCACTTGAAGTCAGTGGCAGAATCAGGCTCCACAATCCAAGTGTGCTTGCTGGAGACCCTCTGCTTGTAGTTAGCAAGCATATGCGGGTCGAGGTGGTTTAACAAAAGTTGTCAAAAATCACCCAGCAATTGCCCTGCAAGATGACGCCTTGCTTTCTGCAGTAGAATGCACTATTGAAGTGGAAGAGGTGTGGTCTTCGTTAGAGGTGGGCTTGGGTGGGGCGAGTTCCGAATAACGCAATGCTGAGAGCTGATCTAGCGATGGCTTCTCAGCCAGGTGTGTAATTGACCCAATTTGGGGAAGCTGATGAGTTTGAGGGGCTTATCTGAAACTTTGGTCTAGGGATTTGAATCAATCTGGCAGCAAGACAGCACCTTCTCTGGTTTTACTCAACTTTGTGGGAGGGAAGGGTGACTCACACCTTAAAACTTCTGGAACCATGCAGCTTCACAATCAGTTGTGTGACCAAGACTGTTTCCATAGGCCTGCTCTAGTCCAGAGCGAGCCCAGAGCTGCCCCCTGAATTTGAAGGATGAAGTAGCTTCCAGCTTCCTCTCCCTCTTGCTCCTCTCTCTATCTGTGGGAGTAGTTAGAACACTGAAATTTTAGCGGCTAGCTCTGTTACATGTCTAACTCCATGACAGGCATGGCTCTGATACTGGAATGGCACTTAGGCTTTCTTTCATAGAAATCTAACTAGATCCTCTTCTAGATTGTTCTCAAGACCCTTGTCCTCACAGTAGGCCAGCAAAGACAATCAGTAAACACAATGGCAACCGGAAAACAGTCATGGAATGAAGTTCTTTTCCTTGTCCCTGTGACCTTGGGGAATTTTATTAACTCCCCCACACGTCTTCTTTGGCAGGACTTCACCTCCATTGGTGAACAAGGAGGAGGTGTCATAGATGTTTAGAAGTTTTAGTCTAGAAGGAAACTTAAGAAATTTTCTAGTTGAGGAAGGCTGAGAGGTTTGGCCTTACTTTGTGGGAAACTGAATGGGAAGTTCTCTGTTCTTCACAGCTTCCTGATACCAACAGCATCATACCTGACTCAGCTAATATAATCCTTCATCCTTCTGGGGAGCAGTGATCTGGGAAAACAGCCTGCAGATTTATTATATGGACTTTTTTAGAGATTAGAATGTGGATAAAACAAAACTTCAAAAATGTGACTAAAAATCTTGGGCAATTAAATTCAACTTAACCACAAGGAATAAACTATAGAATAATAAACCTTTAATGACATAGGTTATTGAGGGGTTTTTGTGTGTGGGTGTGTTTAGGTTAGTTACAAATAAGCTATTTTAAATCTAAGTGAACATATGATTTAATTTTGGCACCAGGTAAGATCAAAGGAAGGTTATGAGATGAGATTTCCGTTTCCTCCTGACATGCGTAGATGTGCATACTTCACCTGGTTTGCGCTCTGAATCCGTTTACCATGGATAGTTTGTAGAATATAAGGCACAAAAGAAAAAAAAATTTCTCCAGCTAGGAAACTGGTAATAGAAAGTCCCCGCTAGAAGTGGGCCGTTGGCTTGCCCAATCTCCTCAGGAAGCAATGTGTAACTTAACCTGGGTTCTCATTGAAATCGTTCTGGCCCATTGCCCATGTCTGGCTCCTGTCTAGGCATCTCTTTTTGCAAAGACATGTAGGAATGTGGGTGGTCCAAAGACTCCCTGTAGTTGAGAATGACAGCACTACTATTACAGGAGACAGAGCTCTTCAAAACTAATTGCTTCTTTATCACCAATTCAAAGCGAAGCTGTTGGCCTTACCTGCACTGTGTCTAGATAGTAGAGAAAGGTACTGTGTCATTTTTGTCCCAAGCTATAATACAACAATCCACAAAATGACATCAATATCCTGATAGCCTGAAAGATTTACTGTTTGTCAAAAGCAGTTGAATTTTAATCATGATACCACAGAATAATGTAGTATGAATTAAAACATTTTTAATAGTTTGCAGCTTCCAAAAGACTTTCGTGCTCCTTATCTTTTGAGCCTCCTCTTGATTCTTTGAGGGAAATAAGAAAAACCCCTCCATCCTCATTTTTCAATTAGGGACAGAAAGGCCAGAGAAAGAGTTAAGAAGTGGAAAATTCAGGCTTGGAAGTTAAGCACTAGAGAAATTTTTAATGATTTCCAGATTACAAACCACTTTCTTCATAGTCACTGGCAAACACCCCATGGCTGTCCACATCTGGTTAACCACTTTGCTTGTGTTGCCCAACAACCATATTTTAAGCTGTTGAAATCCTTAGTCTATTGACTCCTGGCCTTTGGGGCCACAATGATGTCAAACATCCAAGAGATGTCCAGGTTAAGCAGCCTGAAACTGTCACCTGCTCTTGAAATCCCTCTCTTTCTTCAAGACCAGTGCAAAGTCCTGTCTTTTCTGAGAAGGTTTATTCTGACAAAGCCAGTTGAAATGTATTCCTTCCACCTTTCATCTTTGAACATCTAGTGAACTTGTAATAACTATCTCATGAGACAGAATTTAATTTTTCCTTAATTTTGCTTTTGTCTCTCTCAAGTCAACCAAAAACTCTTTAAAATCAGTGTTGATGTTTTGTATTTCTCGTGGAAACTCCCATAAGTTCCAAGTTCAGTAGCGAGCTGTCTATGAACATTTGATGACAGATGGTGATAACCTTTTATTTTGTAGTTTTATTTAAGTTACAAGTGGATCTTAAAGTTAGGGAGGAAAGAATGGGGCTGTTTACTGCACTAACCATTTGAGCTCCTCTATTTTGAATTAGCTTTTCCCTATGTTGCAGATTGTTTCTTGGTTATTCTTAGGGCCAGTTCAAACAGTATTTTCAGTCTTTGGAATCTGAACTATTTGAATGAATATTCAGAAACCAGCAGAATATTTGATGTTGAAAGAAAGAAAATTACATAACTAAAGTATCAACCAAATTATTTATTGTCTGTGACTTAGAGATTGTCAGAGATATTTGACAAGGGAACATTCTTATTAAGTTATATTGTGTTGAATGTTAAGAGTGTAAGAAAATTATTCTAAATTGATCTCTTCCAACAAATCAGAGAAGACTCTAATTATGTGATTTAGTGTATGGCTTAGGCTTTTTCGAATATTTTTGTATATTTCTATTTTCCTTTATATCCATTACTCTTTATATTATATTTATATGAGAAATGTTATATGGGGGCCAGTGTGGTGGCGTAGTGGTTAAGTTTGTGTGGTCTACTTTGGCAGCCCATGGTTCACGGGTTCGGATCCTGGGTGCAGACCCGCACACTGTTCATCAAGCCATGCTGTAGTGGGGTCCCACATACAGAGTACAGGAAGATTGGCAACAGATGTTAGCTCAGGACCAATCTTCCTCACCAAAACAAAAAAAGCTACATGATTGCAGTAATAAAAGATGTAGACATAGCATTATCAGGTTAAGCACATCGAGAATATCAGTATAAGAATTTATTAATCAATAAAGAGTTCAAGTGGAGGAGAGCGTTACTTGCTTATATGCACAAGAAAAGAAAAAGCCAGTTACTCTTGGGTTAACATTGCGTTATCAATGTGGTCTGTCTCCTTCCACAATGGGCTTGTAAGTCCAGTAAGTGGCAGCATCATTTAGTGAATAACTTTGCTTACAGTTGCCCCAGCTTTACTGCGAAATGTCAGGAAGGTATTCTCTCCTTCTGTCCACCATCTAATTTTTTTGCTGCTCATTTCAGAATAAATCTGCTTGAAAAAGGAGTAAATCAATGAATCTTGATTGAGTCCAAACTGAGTTAACTCCAAGTAATCATCGGTAGGCTTTTCCTTGCCACCTCCTGGGTGGATGGGGTAGCTTGTTGTCTCTTGTTCAGCTGTGCAAGCCTGCAAAAAATTTTGTGGCAAGGGATGATACATAGGAAAAAAAAGATTTAGGATTAAAGTTTTAAATGTTTTCAAAAAGCCTTGCGCTTCTTGGAAATAGGAAGCATTCATTGCTTTCTTCAGAAATTTGATCTGGGCTAAGCAAAACAAAAATCTTTTTAGGAGTTGACTATTTTAAATAACTTTTGAGAAGTCATTTGTCTGATACTTCAGAGGTCCTTTATGGATATTAAACTTTTAATACTGTGCTTAATAATGGTCATTTACTATACCATTTTTGACCACCATTACTTCCATATTTCTTTTTTTAGGAGAATATCTACTTCTGCATGAACTCACAATATCTTTCATTCTCATTTAATATGTATTATAAACTCATTGATTGCTGTTTTAATGGGAATAATTGTAATGTATTTTCATGTGTGTGATTGATATACTTCCTAGGTAATCAAAACCCTCTCTTTACCTCCCTTGTCACTACGTGAGCAAATAGCAAAGACTCAACATTTGACAAGTATCCAAGACAATATTCATGTACTTAAAGGTCAAACACACACATACACACCACCGCTATCACCACCACCATCAACAACTATGCCATGGTGAATGTTTGTATTCCCCCCAAATTTATATGTTGAAATCCTAACCCCTAGTGTGATTGTATTTGGAAGCAAGGCCTTTGGGAGGTGATTAGGTCATGAGGGCAGATTACTCATGAAGGGGATTCGTGCCCTTATAAAGGGGGCCTCACAGAGCTCCCTCACCCCTTCTACCATGTGAGGACACAGCAAGAAGGTGCCATCTGCAAACCAGGAAGTGGGCTCTCACCAGACACTTAATGTGCCAGCAACTTGATCTTGGACTTCCCAGAGTTCAGAACTGTGAGAAATACATTTCTGTTGTTTATAAACCACCTAGTCTATAGTATTTTGTTTGGCAGCCCGAATAGACTAAAACAAACAACAAGACCAACAAAACAAAGATCAAAAGAGAAAAATAGGAATAGAATATGTTTCATGTTCATTTCTTGCCATAAATTTTTTCATAAATGTGAACTTCAATTCTCAGTGAATGAACTACTTTTATACATTTTTGAAATATTATTTTCACAAGAGTTTGGAATTAGGAAATTGAGCCCACTGATATAAGAGGTGTTGCAACACCAAACCAAAAGTCACAAAATCCTCGAAATTCTGGCTAATGTTGGACTAGGAGTATCTTGCTAAGCAGTTGGCATTTTAAAGCATGGCTTCCCCTGGAGGATAAATTGACAAAACTGCTTTAACGAAATGTTTTGTTTTGAATCATTTTGGTTTCCAAAAATTCAGTAAGTCAGACTGGAAGTTGTTTTCTTTGGGACAGAATATTCCTTGGGAATAGCTTTCATTTTTCCCTAATTTAAATTTGAGAAGTAGATTGGTGAATACTATGACCAAGGATTATATCATAGAAAAGAGGAAAATAGTAGTGGCTAATGTACTAGAAATAGACCAAAGCTGGTATCTCCCACAATATGATTTTACACAAGTTAGTTCTTTGTAATAAATTAAAGTTGTGAAAGTTTTATACGAAGTATATCCAATTAGCTTTCTATGATGGTTTGAAAATGAAATCATAACTTAAACTGAGGAAGCACGATCTATGAAGGAAAGAATTTATGAGCTGGACTTCATTAAAATTAAAAATTTCTGTTCTGTGAAAGACACTGCCAAGAGAATGAAAAGTCAAGTGACAGGGAGAAAATATTTGCAAAAGACATATCTAATAAAAAAAACTTATCCAAAATATACAAAGAACTCTTAAAGTTCAACAATAAGAACACAATAACCTGATTAAAAAATAGGACAAAGACCTTAATAGAAACTTCAGCAAAGAAGATATACAGGTGTCAAATAAGCACATGAAAAGATGCTGCACATCATATGTCATCAGAGAAATGCAAATTAAAACAACAATAAGATACCACTACACATCTATTAGAATGATCAAAATCCAGAACACTGACGACACCAAATGCTGGTGAGGATGTGAGCAACAGGAACTCTCATACATTGCTGGTGGGAATGCAAAATGATACAGCCACTTTGGAAGACAGTTTGACAGTTTCTTACAAAACTAAACATACTCTCAACATACAGTCCAGCAATCAGGCTCCTTGGTATTTACCCAAAGGAGTTGAAAACTATGTCTACACAAAAACCTGTTTATAGCAGCTTCATTCATAATTGCCAAAATTTGGAAGCAACCAAGATGTCCTTCAGTAAGTGAATGGATAAATAAACTTTGGTAAATCCAGACGATGGAATATCACTCAGTACTAAAAAGAAATGAGCTATCAGTGCATGAAAAGACATAGAGGAACCTTAAATGCATATTACTAAGTGAAAGAAGCCAATCTGAGAAGACTACATATTCTATTATTCCAACTATACAACATTCTGGACAAAGCAAAACTATGGAGACAGTAAAAAGATGAGTGGTTACCAGGAGTTAGGGGTGAGGGAGGGATGAATAGGTGGAGCACAGAGGATTTTTAGGGCAGTGACACTACTCTGTATGACACTATAAGGTGAATACATTTGATTATGCATTTATCCAAACCCATAGAATGCACAGTACTAAGAGTGAACCCTAATGTAAACCATGGACTCTGCACGGTAATGATGTGTCAATGTAGGTTCATCATTTATAACAAATGTACCGCTGTGGTGGGGGATGTTGATAATGGAGGAGGCTATACATGTGTGGGGGCAGGGAATATATAGGAAATCTCTATACTTTCCTTTCAATTTTGCTGTAAACCTAAAACTGCTCTAAAAAATAAAGCCTATTTAAAAAACTTTTTAAAATTATTTTTTAATTTTGAAAAAGAGAAAAAGTGTTCTTCAGCCATGAATCCTTGCCTTATCTGAAATCTACTTATTGCTATGCCACTACCTGTATGATCTTAAACAATTTATCACCTCTTTAAATGAAAATATCAATATCATTTTCTTCTCCATAAGACTTTCGAGAGGAACAAATAGGATAGCTATGAAAAAGTTTTAAAACTATATATAGTTTTTCTTTTTTATGTCTTAAATTGAGGTAAAATTTACATAGTGAAATCACACATCTTAAGCGTACAGTTGAGTTTTGAAAAATGTAAACAATTAATCAAGATATAGAACACTTTCATCTCCCCAGGAAATCTGTGCTCTTCTCCATTTAATCTCCCTTCTCCAGAGGAAACCACTTTTCTGATTTTTAGTTTTACCTGTTCTTGAACTTCATATAAATGGGATCATTGAATATGTACTCTTTTATGCCTGGTTTCTTTTGCTCAACTTAATGCCTCTGAGCTTCCTCCATGTTATTGTGAATATTCCTCCATACTCCTTTTTATTCAGTTGAATATTCCTTGAATAACTCAATGAAGTACTCAATTGTACAAATATATCAAAATTTGTTTATCCATTCATCCGCGGATGGACATTTGGGTCATTTCCAGTTTTTGGCTAAAAATTTGCCTATTAGAAATACATTGACTATAACCATTATATAAATATTTTTGTGTGTTGTAGAATAAAGATGGTCATAAATTATTGCTACTCTTTTCATTGAAATGTGGCATCTATTTTTCACATCCTGGAATCTGAACTGCTCCTGTGACTGATTTTAATCAATGTAATTTGCAGAAGTGATGCTATGTAATTTATGAGAATAGATCTGGAGCTCCCATCTTTGTCTTTTGGAATGCTCCCTCTTGGATCCCAACCACTAGGATGTGGGAGGCCCAGACTATCTTCAGAGTCCTTATGAAAGAGAACCAAGGCACTCTAGCTGGTATCCTCAGCTGAGCCTCCAGCTAAAAGCCAGCACCAACTGACAGTCATGTGAGTGATCATCTTGTACCTTCCAGCCCAGTTAAGTTTCAGATGACTGCGACTCCAGGGGCATGAAGCAAAAGAATCACCCAGATGAGTTCAGTCAACCCACATAATCCTGAGGCAAGAAGTACTTACCGTTTGAAGATGCTAAGTTTTGGGATAAGTTTTTAAAGTGAGAATAGAGAAAATAGATATTCTCATTCCTCTTGGGTAAGTATGTAGGAATGGAATTGCTAGGTCACAGGGTATGTATACATCTAACTTTATAGAACTCCAAATTATTGTCACACTCCCACCAGCAAAGTAAGAGTGTTCTTACACATCCTCATCATTGCTCTTCTTTAAATTTTAGCTTCTGGTAGGCATTTAGTAGTAAATCATTGTGTTTTTAATTACTATTTCACGATTGCTAATGATGTCATGTGCTTTGCCATTTGTAAATCGTCATTTGTGAAGTATATTTTCAATTTTTTTGCCATTTTCTTTTAAATTGGTTTGTTTGTCTTTTTGTTATTGATTTGTGGGAGTTCATTTTATAGTCTAGTTACAAGTCCTTTGATTTATAGATAAATGTATTGTGACTATTTCTCCCAGTCTATAGCTTGAATTTTCATTTTCTTTAGAGTGTCTTTGAGGAGCAGGAGTTTTAAATTCTGATGAAGTCTAATTTACCAATTTTTAATTTTATGGTTAATAATTGTTTTTGTGTGTCCTCTCTAAGAAATCATTGTCTACTCCAAGGTTAAAATATGATATTCTCCTATGTTTTCCTCTAGAAGCTTTACACTTTTAGCTTTTATGTTTAGGTATATGGACCATGTGAAAGTAAATTTTTTTTTCCTTAAAGATTGGCACCTGAGCTGACATCTGTTGCCAATCTTCTTTTTCTCTTTCTTCCTCTTCCTCTTCTTCTTCTTCTCCCAATCCTCCCCCTCCCCCTCCCTTCCTCCTCCTCCTCAGCCCCAAAGGCCCCCAGTACATTCCAGTTGTGAGTGCCCCTGGTTGTGCTATGTGTGATGCCACCTCAGCATGGCCTGATGAGCGGTGCCATGTCCCCACCCAGGATCCAAACCTGGGAGACCCTCGGCTGCTGAAGCGGAACACATGAACTTAACCACTCGGCCATGGGGCTGGCCCCTCAAATTAAATTTTTATGAACTATTCAAAGTAGTGGTTGAGCTTTATTGCTTCATTTTTGTTTCCAATATAGATATCCAGTTATTCTAGTAAAATTTTTTAAGATCTTTTCCCACTGAAATTCCTAGGAGCCATTATCAAAATTCAATTGATGGTATATATGTGTGTCTACTTCTGTACTTTATTTGGTTTCATGGATCTATTCATCTCTTCTTATACCAATACCACAGTGTCCTTATTAATGTAGCTTTGTAAGTCTTGAAATCAGATAGTGTGATTCTTCCAAATTTGTTCTTCTTTTTCAAAATTATATAGGCTGTTATAATTCCTTTGCTTACATATATAGATGTTATTAGGGATGGACCAACTTCTCCAAAAGTAGCTTGCTGGGATTCTTATTTGATACTGCACTGAATGTGCATGTCAATTTTGGGAGAATTTTCATCCCAATAATAATGAGCCTTCAAAACTATGAACAGAGCTTAGGTATCTTTTCATTTATTTAGATCTTTTCTTTTTTCCTTTTTATGTTTTATAATTTACAATGTAGAATTCTTGCACATATTTCATTGAATTTATTATTTTATGATTTTGATGCTATTGTGAACCATATTTAAAATTTTTAATTTACAATTATTTGCTGCTAGAATACAGAAATAAAATAGATTTTTAATATATTTACTTTATTCCTGAAATCTTACTAAATTCACTTATTAGTTCTAGTAGATTTTGTAATTTTTCTTTCGTCTTCTTCTTTTTCTTTTTGCTGATTATTAGATCCCCTAAACTTATTCATCTTATAACGGGAAGTTTGTATTGTTTGACCAACATTTCCCACCATCCCCACCCACAAGTTCTGGCAACTACGTTCTGTTCTCTGTTTCTACAAATTTGGCTTTTTTTTGCATTCCACTATAAATGATATCATACAGTATTTCTCTTTCTCTGTCTGACTTATTTTACTTAGCATAATGCTCTTAAGGTCCATCCAAGTTGTTGCAAATGGCAGTATTTCCTCCCTTTCTTATGGTTAAGTGACATTCAATTGTATAGATAGATGTAAATATAGATATAGATATAAATTTCTATCTATCACATTTTATCCATTCATCTATCAATGGACATTCAAGTTGTTTCCATGTCTGGGCTATGGTGAATAATGCTGCAATGAGCATGGGTTAGGCAGATATCTTTTTGAGATGGTGATTTTATTTCCTTTGATGTAAGTGGGGTGGTTGAATCGTATGATAGTTGTATTTTTAATTTTTTGAGGAACTACATGCTGTTGTCTTAGTGGTTGCGCCAATTTACACCCCTACCAACAGTACACGTGTCCCCTCTTCTCCACATCCTCTCCAGCACTCGTTACCTCTTATCTTCTTAACAGCTATTCCAACAGGTGTGAGGTGATATCTCCTTGTGATTTTGATTTGCATTTCCCCAATGACTAATGCTGTTGAGCATCTTTTCCTGTACCTGTTGGCCATTTGTGTGTCTTCTTTAGAACAATGTTTATTCAGGTCTTTGCTCATTTTTAAATCAGATTATTGGTTTTTTTGCTATTGAGTTGTATGAGTTCCTTATATATTTTGGATATTAATTCCTTATCTGATATATGGTTTGCAAATATTTTCTCCCATTCCACAGGTTGCAGTTTTACTTCTTTTCCAATTTTTATGCTGTTCTTTCTTTTTCAGGCTTTATTGCACTGGCTAAAATCTCCAGCATAAGGTAAGGTTGAAAGGGTGAGAATGGACACAATTATCTTGTTCTCATTCAAGTAGGTCAAGTTGGTTGATATATTGTTCAAACAACTGTAGATTAACTGATATTTTTGTCTACTTCTATCAATTACCAAGTGTTATGAAAATCTCTGTGATTGAAGAAATGCCTGTGATAAGTTTTGTTTCATGTAACTTAAGCTCTGTTATTAGGCACATGCATATTTAGGATTGTTACATTTTCTTGATGAATTGACTCTTTATCATTATGAAAAGTCTTTCTTCATCTCTGACATTTCTGTGTAAAAACAACTCCTTTTCTTGAAGTCCATTTTGTCTAATATTAATAAGGCCACCCTAGGATTCATATGCTTCATAGTATGGCTTTTTCCCTCTAGTGACTTTTCATATATATGTACCTTTATATCTAAAGTGCATTTCTTACAGTCAACTTGTAATTTTCTCCTGCTTTGTTTATGCAGTCTGACAATATCTGCCTTTTTATTAATATTTTTAGTTGATTTACATGTAACATAATTATTGCTGTGGCTATTTTAAGTCTACCATATTGCTTTTTGTTTTCTAATTATATTTTTAGTGTTTTGTATCTGTGTTCAACTTCTCATGCCTATTTAGAGAATTTTTTTATTTGTAATGTTGCACTTTTCGGTTCTAAAATTTCCACTTTTTTATGGCTGCCATTTTCTTACTGATATCCCCCATCTATCCACTAGCTATGACTACGTTATCCTTTAAACCCTTGAAAATATTGATAATAGGTGCTTTAAAATCCTTGTCTTCCCATTCCAACATCTCGTTCACCTTAGGTCTCATTTGAATGACATCTTTTTTTCTCAATTTTGAGTCATATTTTCCTGCTTCTTGATGTGTCTAATGATATTTGATTATGTGCAGAACATCATATATCCAATCTTGTCAGGAGTTGAATAATGTTTTCTTTTAAAAGATATTGATTTTTATTCTAGAAAATATTACATTACTGGTAGATTATTTTGGTCCTTGCAGGATGAGTTATTTTTTTAATTTAACCCTGGAGTATGTCCTTTGCTTTAGGGCACACATTATAGATATTTTGGCATCTCACCTGAATACTGGAGATATTCAGCAAGTTCTATTTACTCTCTCTAGGCCAGAGCTGCAACATTCCTAGCACTGTAAGACCTCTGGAATCACTATCAGCTCTCAGTCACACAATAGGTCATATTTTCTAGGCCTCACAGAGTATTACTCTGTAATTGAGTAGCCCAGGCTTTGGCCAGGGAACTGCATTAACCCCTATGCAGTACTCCATTTTCTCCAGTACTCTGTCCCAGCAATTGCATTTCCTTCAGGTGTCTGCTCTGCTTGAGCTCTCTGTTCCCTTTCTTTGCAGGTTGAAAATTCCCCAAGGCAGAGTGTCAGGATGGTTGAGGGGCTCGCATCATGTGTTTCCATTCTCTCAATGATTATGGTCCTTCACTGCCTATTGTGCAATGCATCAAAGCTGTTACCTAATACATTTTATCTAGTTTTTTATTGTTTTTGGCAGAAGGGCAAGTACCAGTTGCTCCATCATGGCCAGGAAAGGAAGACCTGGAAAGCTTTTAATAAAGTTTAAAGAGCTAAATAGTGTAAAATATTATTACTAATATGACTGTATGTTAGTAAATTAGATAAGATGATAATTCAGGAAGAGTCTTACGGAATAACTTTATGGATTCATAATGTTAATTTCATTCATTCATCTGGGGGTGTACCTAAACATTAATTATTCTTTTTCTTTGTCTACTTTAGCCTTTTTTTCTCTCGAGTCTGTGCCCCAGTTTCTAGGAGGAATATCTCATTTCCTTGCCTTGAAATTTGTTAGCTTTAATTTCTGTCAGTGGCAAGAGAGTTTCATAAATTATATAATTAGGCTCATTTAATTTTTTCTTCTTGCACACTGTACATAAATAATATGCCACACCATGTCACGACTAAGAAGGGTGGTGGTTTCCCATAGTTGGCCATATTATGCCTTTTCAGGAGTCCTCATATTCTGTAACTGTCCAGGGTACAAATATTGGGTTTTACTGAGGACTAACTTGCTGCACTCAGATCTACATTCAATGACTATGCCATGCATCGATATGGGCTGTAGCATTGGCCAATTTGGATCCTTCCTTTCTATTTTTAGCTTTTAAAATGTCTCCCTTCCTTTAACTATACCCGCACAAGAATGAATGAAATTAACTTTCTGAATCCGTAAAATTACTCTGTAAGACTCTTGCTGTACTATTATCTTGTTTAACTTTACTAATACACAGTAATATTAGCAATAGTATTTTACACTATTTTACTCTGTACACTTTATAAAAAGCTCTCCAGGTCTTCCTTTCCTGGCCATGATGGAGCAATTGGTACTAAACCTGCTCTTCTGCCAAAAACAGTGTCACTCCCGGGAGCCACACAGGATCTAACCTAAAACTTACAAATCATCCATCCTCATTCAAATGAGCACTATAAATCACCTTTGTTGAAGAATTATATACCCTCTTCTGGTTGCCACCATTAAAGACCTACCCTTAACATCATTCAGCATGTCATCTATTGAACATCAAGAAGTAATCATGACTACCTATTCATTTAAATTTTGCTCAACTTCATTGTAGAATATGCCATGTGGACAACCCATTTCATCTGCATATGGTTTCCTCAAAATAGAAAATATAATCCTACGACAGGGTCAATGATAGTATAAAAAGGAAAGCCTGACCTTGTACTAACGTGAAAGTAAATAGAAACTAACTGGAGTTCTCCCCTCATTCCAAGTCATAAGAGTAGTGACACCACTACAGCACATATGTACTAACTTGTTATACTTGTAATGCATCTAATAATGCTGCCACTGGCTTTGCTTCTTGTTTTTTGTTTGTTTGTTTTTGAGATTTGGTTCAGAGTTATGGCTGCCTACAGACACCTGATTTGGGGTAGAGATTCTAGACACTGTCTAGAGTAAGTTTAGTACCAGCCAATGACAGCCCAGGATACTTTATCCTTTGTCAAGTATGCACTAAAACCTTAAATATCTAACCACAAGCACCATTCCAGTATGCCCACAGCATTTGAGGAATTGAAAAAAACTCTGCCTACCTGACAAGCTGCTGTTGAAATTCATATGGAAATTCAAGAGGCCCAGAATAGCCAAAATGATGTCGAAAAAGAAAAACAAATTAGGGGGCTGGCCTTGTGGTTGAGTGGTTAAATTCACATGCTCTGCTTCGGCGGCCCAGGGTTTCACAGGTTCAGATCCTGGGCGCAGACCTAGCACTGCTCATCAAGCTATGCTGAGGTGGCGTCACACATGCCACAATTAGAAGGACCCAAAACTAAAGTATAAAACTATGTACTGGGGGGCTTTGGGGAGAAGAAGGAAAAGTAAAAAAATATATAAAACCTTAAAAAAATTTTTAAAAAAACCAAGTTGGAGGACTCACACTTCCGGATTTCAAAACCTGTTACAAAGTCACAGTAATCAAGGCTATGTACTACTGGTATAAGGATAGACAAATAGATCAATGCAATAGAATTGAAAATCCAGAAACAAACCCATACATTTATGATCAATTGATTTTCAACAAAGGTGCCAGGACAAGTAAATAAAGGAAAGAATAGTCTTTTCAACAAATGGCGGACAGCTCGATATGCACATGCAAAAGAATGAAATTGGACCTCTACTTAACATCATATACAAAAATTAACTCAAAATGAATCAAAAACCTAACTATAAGTGCTAAACTACATAACTCTTAGAATAAAACATAGATGTAATAGGTATTAGTTTTCATGACCTTAGATTAAGCAACAGTTTCTTAAATATGATACTAAAAGAACAACCAAAGAAAAATTAGGTAAATTGGACTTTATCAAAATTAAAGACTTTTGGGCTTCAAAGGACATTATAAAGAAAATGAAAAGACAATCCACATAATGGGAGAAAATATTTGCAAATTATATATATGATAAGCATCTACTATCCAGAATATCTAAAGAACTCTTTTAACTCGACAACAAAAGGACAATCCAATTAAAAATGGGCAAAGTATTAACATATACATTTCTCCAAAGAAGATATACAAATGACCAACAAGCACATGAAAAAATGTTCAACATCCTTATTGCTTTAGGAAAATGCAAATAAAAAGCCACAATGAGA
Source organism: Equus quagga (assembly GCF_021613505.1). Taxonomy (NCBI): domain Eukaryota; kingdom Metazoa; phylum Chordata; class Mammalia; order Perissodactyla; family Equidae; genus Equus; species Equus quagga. The sequence goes on from NC_060269.1 coordinate 97,934,326, forward strand.
TACTACTTTACAACTACTAGGATGGCTTTAATCAAAAAGTCAGATAATATCGAGTGTTATGACCATGTGGAGAAATTGGAATCCTTATACATTGCTTGTGGGAATACAAATAGCACAGCAGCTTTGAAAACAGTTTAGCAGTTCCTTAAAATGTTAAATATAGAATTACTATATGTTCAAGCTGTCCCACTCTTTGGTATATAACCAAGAGAACTGAAAATACATGTCCACACAAAAACTTGTCCATGAATGTTCATAGAGGTGTTCTTTGTAATGATGAAAAAGTAGAAACAACTGAAATATCCACCAACTAAGAAATGGATAAACAGAATGTGGTATATCTGTACAGTGGAATATTATTCAACCATAAAAAGTGCCAATTTATACTACAACTTGAATGAACTTGGAAAACATGCTAAGTGAAAGAAGCCAGAAAGAAAAAAGCTACATATTGTATGATTCCATTTATATAAATGTCCAGAATAGGCAAATCCAAGGGGACAGAAAGAGTAGTGGTTTTCAGGGGCCAGGAAAAGGGAGGAATGAGGAATGACTACTAATGGGTATGGGGTTTCTTTTGGAGATGATGAAAATGTTCTGGAATTAGTGGTCATGGTTGCACAACTTTGTGAACATATTAAAAACCAATAAATTGCGTGCTTTAAAAGGGTGAATTTATGGCATGTGAAGTACATCCCAATGAAAAAAAATAAGAAAAAAATATTCTTGGGCCCTGCCCAAAAACAATAAAATCAGGGTGGGGGGGGGGGGGGGGGGGGGGGCATGTTACCATGAATATATGTTTGAGCAAGCTCTTTAGAAGATTCTCATGTACACTATGTTTGAGAAGTGCTCTTTTAAAACACGAAATAATAAAAAAGTGACTCCGGATGATTAGTGCTTAGAATGGCCTTTCTGGCCTCTTTCTCTCATCAAGACTCCAGAGTGTACCTTTATAGAGTTTCATAATAATGAAATGTTTTTCATGAGTCTATAATAATAATAATGGCTACCATATGTGCCAAGTGGATTTTAAAAAATCATATGATCATTCAGATTATAGCACCTCACATTTTCTAAATTATTTATGCTGACTTAGTGCCATGTAAAGGCTTTTACTTTTTCTCAGTCAGCTCTTTCTCTTATTCCCTCTAGCAATAGTTTGAACTTTCTCTGATCTGGTCTCTTTAAGTACTGGCTCTCTCTGTTAGCAATTTCCTCAATTCTTGGGTCCCTGTCTTCAGATTCTTCTTTATTTGTACCTGGCTTTGTCTACTTCCAATTCATTCATTCATACACTCAGTTTCTATTTATTGAAAATCTTTATTGTGCTAGGAACTAAAGACACTGATGAACAGGGCTGTCAATTTATAATCTAGTGGAAGAGGTCAAAATAAAATGCAAAGAAACAAGATAGAGATTGTAATAGATGCTATGAAGGAGGCAGAGTAATTTCATAACTTGATAAAAAGTTACATGGGCTGAGAATGCTTGCATTAGAATAATGGTCATTGAGGAGATGATATTTTAAGCTGACACTAGAAGCATAAAAATGACACAGCCCTGCAAAAAGCCTAGAGAAGAGGGTTCCAAGCAGAAAGAACAGAAAGGGAAAAAGCAGAAAGAGCTTGTTGTGTTTTAATAACTAAAAGGAGACTGGTGATGATTGGAACTTAGAAAGGGGGACAGTGTATTGAGGTTGGATAAACAAATAAAAGCCAGGTCATTTAGAATTTTATGGGCCAAGATACAGAGTTCATATTTCATTTTATTTGCAATGAAAGGCCTTTCTAGGATTTTATGTTGCAAGAAGATATGATCTGTTTTCCATTTTAAAAAACCTCTGACTTCTTCATGGAACTCTAATAGGGTAACATTTGGACACAGAAACACAAGCTAGAAGGCAATTCCAACAGTTTAGGTGAAGCATAGGCAAACTATCATCTATGAGTCTGCCACATGTTCTTGTAAGTGAAGTTTTATTGAAACACAGCCAACCATGATTGCCCATGGCTGCTTTCATGCTACAATGGCAGTATTGAATAGTTGTGACAGGAACCATATAACCTGCAATGCAAAACTATTTACTATCTGGTCCTTTACAGAAAGATTGTCAACTCCTGGTCTAGATGAGAAATTATGATGAATGGACCAGGATGTTATCAAATGGAGACGCAGAGATGTTGGAAGATTATGAACATACTTTGTAGATGCAACCCTTAGAGCTTGCTGATAGGATAGATGCAGGCAATGGAAAATCCAGAAATTATTCTTAGCTATTTGATGGATACAATTGAGTGTATAGTGATGCCATTTATTGAGATGTAAAAGACTGGGGAAGGAATGTGTTTAGATGGTAGTAGAATTAAGACTTCTCTTTTAGGCCTGTAAAATTTGAAATGCCTGTGAAATATCCAAGTGGCAATGTCAAGAAGGAAGATGCATATGGTGCTGAACTCAGGGAAGTGGTCTGTGCTGGGCATATTGTGTGAGAGACATCAGCATAGAGAATTGCTTATGAAATACACTTAAAGAGAGCACTAGAAAGAAGCCATGGCCTAAAACAGTGCTTTGATGACTCTAATATTTAGTAGTCTCCAGTCTCAGAATATTTGTCCTCATGTTCAAGTCATTTCCTTCTTTCTGCATTACCAATCCCTTCTCATCTTCTCCAACATCTGGTTCAGTACTTCATACCAATTTTCTATCATTCTTATAACAGCCCTGCAAAACAAATGCTATTATATTATATTCTTTGTATATATATAAGGAAAAATGTTACAGAGAGTTTAATCAACTTGTTACAGATTGTAAATGGTAGAGCTTTTGATTCCAAGGCCTATGATCTTTTCACTCTGCCACACTGCTTCCTAAAGAAAGTTTTTTATCCTGTATTTGGTGGGATGTGGTTAAGGGGGGATGTCAACTATCACTTCTTGTTGCTGTTCACTCCCTCCTGGGGTGCAATCTGCTCCACATTGCAACATTTCACAAAACTGGCCCTTTCAAGAGATATATTCAAATAGACTCCATGCAGGCTCTCATGAGATCCTAATATCTTGCTAATGATAATGATGTCACTAGGTACAAGTAAAAAAATAACAATTTAAGCAAAAAAGAATGTATTAAAAAGATACTGGGAGAATCATAGAATTTCCAGGAGGGCCAGAGAGCCAGTCTCAGAAGGTGCACATCAAGTACAATGTTCAAAACCACACAGGAGAACCAGGCTAGTGCAGACAGCACAGACTACCCCCGATGGTCATGGACACCACTGTTTGCATCACTGACACATACCTGCAGTGCAGGACAGTGGATGTTTTCATGAGGACTGCTGCAGCTGAAACAAGATATATCCACAGTCCTGCCACAACATATTGCTGGAGTTACTCTACCTCCTCCAGGTGGGTCTCACCACAGACCTTCTTCTTCATTAGGTGGTGAAACCTACAAGGGGTTTCTGATAACATCTCCTGAAGCATCTATTTAAATGCATGAGTGACCCCACTGAGCAGACAAAGGTGGGTTTCCCCTATTTCTCATCAACTGTTGGTACCTGGTAATAGCACCTTAATTGTAAACACTAATTTTGTAGCAAGCCAAAAAAGTCATCTTGCTTGGCAGGGGCAGGGGGGAGGGGTGTGGGGAGGCAGCTTTTTGGCCAGCCTTAGATAGACAATTGAGAGTATCATACTCAACAGACATTCACACGCTTTTTTTCAGAATTCTTTTTTTCAATTAGTGAGGAATTTGGATTATGGGATCATAGAATAATTCTCAAGCCAACTGTTAGCCAACAACTCTATGACAGATGTCTTTAGGTCACTAATCTCTAATAAAGAAATTATCCAAGATTTATTCTAACACTTTCATGAGTCATTTAACATTTTGATATCCTGTTTGCCTTGTAAAAGCCAACATTTATTTCATGTAGAGAAAGTACAGTAACCCTAGCCATGAATTCCCCTTTGATATATTTTACTATCTACAGGTAATGAAGCTTTCATTAATTGAAAGCTATTTGGACTCAATTCATGGGATCTTCTTAAAAGATACTCAAGAGTAAAAGGGATTATCAATTATTTTCTTTTCTCCCCACCTCCAGCTTCTAATAGCTGAGCTGATTGATTTCTGCCAGACTACTCTTTCAAGAATGTACCACGACCTTAGAGAAGATAAAAATAGTCTTGTTAATATCATTACTATTATAGTTCATGTTGGAGCCCCATGCAACATAGCATCCACGTCCATCTGTTCCTTTAATGTTACAATTTCATAATTTCTTCAAAGAATTTCAGCCTCTCCATAATTCACCCCAGCTTGAAAAAGCATCAGGACTACAAAACACAAAGCCCTATTTTGTAAATTTATTAACACATTTACTCCACAGACATTATTGATCACCAACTGTATGAGGGGCAAGGCTGTTCTCTCATAACATTAAGCAACAGGAGGGGCAGATATTAATCAGGAAAGGTCTTTAAAATTATCCCTCCTTCTACTCTTAGTTTGTTCTCTAACTGATAGAGGCTTATCAGGTAGAGAATAGACTTCAGTACTTCAGAGTCTAATTTGTCATTAAGAGACTAAAGCTCTGTACCATATCTATCTTTATGGCCCTTCTCTAACTGATTCTGAGAGGCCATTTTCTTAGTTCCAAACAGGGGTTCCTCTGGTGGGTAACTAAGTTGCCTCCTGGTGGTAGCAGAGATGTGAGTATGTCACTGAGATCTTAATCTTTCAAGGATTGAGGAAATGTAGACTCTACTTAGGGAGGAATCCTGGCTACCCACAACCCTCAAAGCTTTTAACATGGAAGGCATGACTTCAACATGCTGTCATGACAACACCAGTGCCTATAACCAAGGTATGAGCTGCGGTCCCTGGGATGACTTTGTGGTCTTCTCCTTTTATCCCTACTTTAAGCCTCTAATACCACTTCCCTCTCTTGCTTCTCCCAAATTCTAATTACTGCAGCCAAAAATTAGGGTGATATGGTAGTCACTCAGCATTCTCAATTCACATAGGTCTCCATAGAAGCATTTAGCTGAAGCTAGCATCTGTTCTCATATTTTGTAAGTGAATTTAATCTGCCAGAATCTGTTCTTGTTTCTCTCTCCGCTGTCCTCAGAAATAGCTTTTTTAGCATCAGCACATAAGAGGTTTCTATTTTCCTCTGTCCTTTGTTAGATTTTTAAGGATTTAACATACATAGCCCTTCTTTTACATTCATTTCCTTTCCCTTCCCTTTCTTTTCTGCTCTTCTCCATATTCCAAATATCCATTTAATAGTCTTTGATAGTAAGGCCACAGTATCAGAGGTACTGATACTCTTTGGTCATTGAACAACCTCTAGAGGAGGAACTTGTCAACATATTTTCATCAGTCTCCTTTTCTTTTAACTGACTATTTCTGCTATATTTCTCTAAAATGATTTAGCCTCCTATCAGAAAGGAGTAGTTCTGTAACCACAACCAGAGTTTTTGATATATCAGAGATTCTTTCATGAACATCAAGACCTATCCAATCACTGGTTCTCAACCATAGCTCAAACTTCACAGAAGTCTATCTATAAAATTAAGAAAAAGCTCGGGCTTCTGGCTGGAGAAAAATTCTCTGTTTTTGATTTGTTTTTAAAATTTGGTGACCATAGGTGCTGACTTACAGATTAGTTCCTAGGGATCCTCCTTCCTTTCTACCTTGGACAGTTCCCACAAAAACTAGGCCTCTCACACTTTTCAAATCTTATATATTCATCTAAGGGCTCTGATGCAGGAAAAAAGATGGTCTAACAGCTGCCCCATCATACCTACGTGGTATCATAAAGACCAGCAGATACAGGAGGAGTCAATATGGACCCCTTAGTTTACAGTTTGGCAGCCATGGGAAGGATGCTCCCACTAATTCTATCTAGGGATAGTCATGTCTGAGACTGGGAAATGTGTGACTCCGCTCTCCTCCTCTATGTCTGAGACATCATATGAGCCTGAAATACACAATATTTAAAACCCTAAACATAAGCTATAATAAATCAAGGCTATGATAGGCTAGGTGGGCATTTGGCATGTGAGATGTTATTAAGTTACAAAGTCTGTTATTCCCTAGAAATAACTTATGAATTTATATTCTCCTTCACCCCTAAACCATTTTCAGGTGTGTTAATTTCCCAGTTATATTTGATTTATCAGGATCCAGAACCACACTGCCTAGAGAGAATCTACTGGGGTAGCATGTTTCAAGCTTGCCTTCTGTCCTGCCTTTCTATCCCCTTTCCACGCCTCAATGACTAGGCCAACACTCTGCCTTGTGTGAAGAGTTAAATAGCACCAGAGACTTTTCCTCCTCATTCATCATCAGGGCAGCCTCATTCACTTCTCTCTTTGTCCTCTTCTTATCACAGAAGGACCTGCTGGGGAGTTGATCCACTCAGCTGTGAGCCTGGACCAGACCTCATGCTGCTATAGCCCCAGTTCGTTGGTTGATGGCCTTTTTGTCTAAGCCACAGTTGCCCACCAAAACAGGGAGTTGCATTAGCCTTCCTTCTCTATAGATAGACACGCACAGTGGGAGCCTTTCCAAGACCTTCATTCCACCCATATTCAGAGCAGATACCTTTCTCCAGAGTCCCACAGCAGATGTGATTTGAATTTTACATTGAAATATTTGTTTCAGGTTCAACAAGGAGACTTTTCTGCTTCAAGATCTGACTTAAGGGTTCGTGTATTACTGGTCAACTCATCCAACATCAGGGTTCACGGAAAACTCCTGATACTTAATGACAGAGGTAAGAATGAGCTGTCTGCCGATTTAGCAGTCTTAGATGTGGGCGTGCCAAATAGGAGATCTCCAATAAAAACAATGTTAATGCCCAACTGCGTATTTCCGTTTCTGAGATCAGTCATTTCTAAGAGAGGTTTTGCCAACCTGGTTACCTTAACTGCATTGATCCCTGTGATACAAATCTTAGTATTTAATATTTTGGTAAACACTGAAATTGTGAATTGGCTCCAAATCTATTCAAGCACCCTTACGAATCATAGAAATCTTAAATGGTATGATTTGATGTGAACTAATACTTTGATTTACTAACCTATTCAGGTATGTATATTGAGGAAATGGGGAGAAAATAGAAATAACTGAGTAAATATACTAAAACATGTTCTTACAGAGGTTTTGATATCTTTATTATTGATTGAATAGAAAATATAATTCTATATCTATAATGCTATAACATCTATCATTTCTTCAAATACTGGGACTATAAAGAGATGCGTCACTTGTACTTTTCTTCATCATCTGATGGCTGTGTTGACTAAAGCAGGACTTAGTTGTTTCTGGAAATGGTTGCTGATACTGAGTAAAGTTAATCTCAACGATCCTTGTACTGTTAGGACACGTGATATCGGTTAACGTTCTACAAAAATAACAGGATGTGGTGTAACATGACGCACTAAATCCTCTGCTGAATCAGGCTTTCAGTTTTTCTCAACTGCCTTCCTCTTTTTATCTGGACTTTCATCTGATTATGCCTTAGTTCTATTCACGAAGTCTGAAGTCTAACTAAGTCAACACTAGAAAGATTGTGACTGTTGGTTTTCTATTTACATCTTACAGTAGACAAGCATTTAACAGGTGCGAAAGACCTTACCTGTGTAAATATTTGCTGCAGAATAAGTCCAATTTCTTGGCTGTTTTCATCATTCTCTTTTCTCTTTCTTTCATTATCCCACCACTAGCCAGCCCCATCCTACCATACAACAACAAACACCAGCTAGTATTTGACGACAACTACTTTATACCAAGTATACTTTAGGAATTATCTTCATTTAATCCATCTAGCAACAAACTCATTTAGCTCCTTTTTGGATAAGCATATAAAGGTTTAGAGAGGTTGAGTTGCTTGGCTAAAGTCACACAGGAATGTGGTGGAACTGTAGTTCAAAACCAGGCCACCTGACAGCAGAGCCAATACAGCTAACCACTGCCTGATATCTTCCTTGCATCTCCCAAGGTCCACTTTGCATATGCACAACTTTGCCTGCCAAGAAGGATAGGATTTGACTTTTCTCAATGACTGGCAGGTGTGTCAGAGATGCCATTGTGCATTTTCCATGCTCTTGCCAGTCATCCCCATCCATTTCTTCATATCTGTCTCATCATATCTTCTTTCCTTATGCCATTCATTCATTCATCAAATATTTATTGGGCTTCTACTAAGTACTGAGCAATGCTCCCAGCACTGAAGATATAGCAATAAGCCAAACAAAGTTTCTCTCTGGTAGAACAGTCATTCCATTGGGAGTGACAACTGACAAATAAGAAAAAAAAAATGATATGTGTGTGTATGTATGTATGATGTGCCTGTATATATTATATAGAGTAATCTACAAAGGACTCTAATACAATGATATTTGAGCAGAAACCAGAAAGAAGTGGAGGATAAAATTTGCAGGCTCTGGGGAAAAAAGTTTTTCAGGCAGAGAGAACAGCAGGTGTCAAGATCCCAAGGCGAGTTTGCTTGGTCTGTTTAAGGACCAGCCAACGCTGAGCATTATCAGTAAGAAGTTGTCATAGGTGGTAAGATTGGAGGCTTTGTGCCTTGTAGGGTATGAGGAGAACTTTGGATGTCTTCTGAGCGAATTACAAAGCTGTTTGGAGGATTTTGCACAGAAAAGTGAAATGATCTCTCTTATTTTTTAAAAGTTTACCATACACTGTGTGAAAAATAGAACATGGGAAGGCAAAGAAAGATGCAAAGAGTGTGGAGGCTTTTACAACATTTCAGGTGTGAGGTGATGATGCCCTCATTGTAGTGGGAACCTTGGAGCTGGTGAGAAGCTGTTGGGTTGGGGGTGTCTTTGAAAGGTGTTACTGACAGGAATTGCTGCTGAATTTGATGTGACGCATGACATACGTGATGTAATAGGGATAACTCTGAGATTAGCCTGAGCAAGGGGAGGTAGGAATTTGCCATCGCCGAGGTAGGGAAACTCGAGGAGAAGATTAGATGGGGAATGGCTTGGGATTTAAAATTTTATTTTGGTCATGTTAATGTTAGAAATTCCTAACAGATCACCCAACTAAAAATCTAAAGTATTGGGGCCGGCCCAGTGGTGCAGCGGTTAAGTGCACACATTCCTCTTCGGCAGCCCAGGGTTTGCCAGTTCCGATCCCAAGTGTGGACATGGCACTGCTTGGCACACAATGCTGTGGTAGGCATCCCACATATAAAGTAGAGGAAGATGGGCACGGATGTTAGCTCAGGGCCAGTCTTCCTCAGCAAAAAGAGGAGGATAGGCAGCAGTTAGCTCATGACTAAACTTCCTCAATAAAAAAAAAGATCTAAAGTATTAAATAGTTGGATATAAGAGTGTGTAGTTCAGCAGAGAGGTTTGGGCTTGAATTTACATAAATTCAGGAATGATTATCACATGAATGGTATTTACAGTCAAAGACTTGGATTAGGTCCTTTCCAGAAGTGAGTACAGAAGAAAGAGGAGAAGCATCCTCTTACTACTTCCCTATCCTAGTTGCACGTCAGAATCGTCATGGGACTTTAAAATATATACACATATCAGAGCTCCACCACAGACTCATCAAATCAAAATTTTTGAGAGTAGAGCCTGGGGATCTATATTGTCAATCAGCTTCCCTAGGTGATTGATCATGAAGAAACTGACATGTGTTTGGGAATCAGTATTATAAGCCATTCTGTTTGTGTTATAGTAGGAATTAGCTTTTTAATGTTGAGAAGACACTTCTTTCCATATCCACTGCCACCTATTCAGATCCAAGCTATGATCGTTCCTTACCCTAAGTGTTCTACCCACATCCATCCTTACTGTTATTTTTGCATGATTAGCTCACATAATCTTTTCAAAGAATAAAATTTCAATGCCATCTCATTGCCCTCAAAGGCAACAATTCTAGTCATGGCCTGCAAGATCCTGCCTGGTATCGGCCATCTGTCTCTCGACCTCATCAAGCACCAGGCACCCCCTCTTGCTCTCTACACTGCAAACACTGTCCTTCCTTCAGTCCCAAGTACACATATGCTTCCTCTTGTTTCCAGGTTTTGTACTTGCTGCATCCTCTTATGACCTTTTCTTCCCTTCTTTGACCTAATTAACTCTTACTCACGTTTTGAGCTCAGCTCAATCATCATTTCCTTAAAGAAAGCTTCTCTGACTTCTCTGAGTAAGCCAAATCCTGCATGGCAGTAGGTTGTGAAATAAATTTAGGAAAGTGTGGCCAGCATTTTTTTTTTAAGGATATAGAAAAGAATGGAATAGAAAACGTCAGAGTGGTTCACACATAATGAGGATGAATATCATCTTATCAACTTTTGTTTCTGTGTGCACTAACAGGACGATGAACTCTCCTCGTAATACTTTTGCGGTTGCAATATTTTGTGTGTGTGTGATTGCTAGCTTATTGTCTGACTTTCTCATTAGCCTGTAATCCCATGAGGGAAATGATCTGTGTCCGCTTGCTTTCCATTTTATCCATAGTCCTTAATCAAATGACTAACCCTGATGAAAGCACTAGAAGCATATTTATGGGAAGAAGGGAAGAAAGAAGATAGATGTGGGAATTTATTTTGGGGGCAGGGTAAGTTTGTACCATCACACTTTATAGCATGCGGCCACACTAGTTTTGCCAATGCAAATTCTGTGGGCTCATTGACCTCATATTTGAACAGAACAAGGCTTCCCATTTTGTTCATTTATTTTTAATAATGTTTAAACAAACAATGAAACACCTTCATTTACACGTGTTAAGTGAAATGGTAAGCTGGGGAAATCTGATACAACCATAGGTTGCATTACTTCTTGACAGGAGCTTCAGAAACCCAAGCCTTTCTGAGTAGAGTAGGGTGATCTCCTTTTTTTCCTTCTGGAAATTTATGGAAAATTTAGAGATGATATCAGAGCTAATGAACTGGTGTCTCATCCCTGCTGGGAAATATTTTTTTCTTCCCCTGAGAAGCTCTTTTATTCACCCTTGTAGTCACTGTGTTCAGCCTTTCTACTCTGTCAGCTGTAACTTTTCCGTTTCAAGTGTCAGAAACCCCAAACTTAACTAGCTTTCTGAGAAAAGGGAATTAATTGGCTATTTTACTGAATCTTGCAGTTTAGAATTGGTTTCAAGTCTAGCCAAATCCAGGACCTGACTATTGTCAGTCCCCAAGCCTTGGTTTCCTGGCTCCATCTTCTCTGTGTGGCTCCATTCTCAAGTTCCATGTAGTTGCAGGATGGTTGCTGGTGATCTCAGTCCCTCTACGTTCTTAAGTTCATTAAGTGACCTTCCCAGCAAAATTCTCATTTTCTTCCATTCAAGTTCAAACCTGTCCCTGAGTCAATCACTTTGTGCAGAAGAATGTGATATTCTGATTGACTAGACCTGAGCCATGTGCCTAGAGTGGCTTCGGAAAGTCCATGGATTGAGAATGGAGGTGGTTCCTCAGAGGAAAATCAAGGTATGGCTCCCAGAAGGAAAGTGAACCAAAGGCAATAATAGCTGTTAAGCACCCCACCTCCTGTGACCCCTCCCCCTTATCCTCAGCAAACAATCTTCCTTTCTGCCTTAAGAGAGCATGAAGTTAACTGTCCTTTGCTCATCTCTATATCTATCTGCACCGGCACCCACTCTTACTTGATTTCCCGTCACAGCAGGGCTTTGGTGCCCAAGATACTATCTATGCTGTTGATTATTAGCTCAGATCCTTTTCTTTATTAACATCTCTGGGATTTTACTTCAATTATCATATTTCTCTGTTTATTTACTCTTTTCTTTTTCTCCCACAAGCCTGTTCAAAGTTTCCCATCATTACTAAAACATCTCTTGACCCTACCACTTCTTCAGACCACCAGCCAATTTTCCACCTTCCCTCATAATCAGGTTTCTCAATAGTTTTTTTCTCTATTAATTTCCATTTCATTTACTCCTAATTTTATGACAATATGGTTTCTTCTCTTATTAAAATTGCTATAGCAAAATTTGACTAAAAATTGGGCAGAGGATCCTACTAGAAATTTTTCCAAAGGAGACATACAGATGGCCAACAGGTACATGAAAAGATGTTCAACGTCACTAATTATCATTATGGAGAACAGATTAGTGCTTGTCTTAGGCGGGGGGTAGGCAAAATTTGTGAAGGTGGTCAAAAAGTATAAAATTCCAATTATAAAATGAATAATACTGTATTATATATTTGAAAATAGCTAGGAGAGTGGATCTTGAAATTTCTCACCCCAAGAAAAAGAAGTTTATAACTGTTTCTAGTGACAGATAGTAACCAGACTTGTGGTAATCATTTTGAAATGCATAGCTAAAGCACTAAAGCTTATGGACAACCTTCCTTGTATCCATGAGTGCATCTTATACATATGAACATCATCTATCACTTGAAGCAAAAAAAAATGTTGCAAACCACAATTTAGCATCCAAAGTCTCTTGTACTCTGAATCTCCTTCTCCCGTTTTTCTCCCTGCCACTGTCCTTGCTAAGCCCATTATGCTCTAGCCACATTAGAGTATTTTACAGTTCCTAGGATGCACTTCGTTCTCTCAGGCCTCTGTTTATCTCTTCTGTCATCAATGTACCCACATCACAAACTCCTACTCACCCCTTAAGATTCAGATTAAATGTCACCTCCTCCATGATGCCTTCTCAGCCTCTCAGGAAGTGACTTTCTTTTGTGCTCTCACTAGACTTGATTTACAGCTCTGTTACAGCACTTAACATTTAGAATTGTCATCTGGCTGTTTATGTGTGTCTTTCCCATTAGAGAATGAACAAACTTATGGTTTATGGGCAAAACCATACCTCAATCATCGCTCCTTGCATTCTCAGCAGCACCACCAAGCACGGCGTCTGATAGCTAATGAAGCTCAATAAGTGTTTGTGGAATGAATTAATTTTTAGACTATACTTAGTGAATCCTACATTTATGAAGGATGAAATAGAAAACTGATGAAAGAGTCATGGTTATGATTTTATATCACCTGATATTCTCCAAAAATAACATTCTTAAAACTGGCTACCTTTCAAAGTTATTACTTGGTTTTCATATAATTACGTTATAAATTCTTTTCTTAATTTGAATAAAGCAAATCTATTTGCCCCCAAAATGTGTGTTCCTTGAAAACAGGAACTATATCATGCATCTGTATTTTCCTAGGATCTAGCAAATGCCTGGCACATAAAATGGAGTTATGGTGAAATTTAAAAAATGAAACAAAACCTTCAAATATGAGGTCCCAGTACCTAAAAATTGTACTGGAATACACGTTAGATTAGTATAGGTCCCCTATAAAGACAAAAGCCGTTAGCTAGGGCTTGTTTAAAATTAGACCACTTAGATTCCTAAATCATTCATCCTTCCTTATATGTGCTGTATTTACTTACAACCTTCTCCAGCTCTTTAACTGTTTATGTAACACTGACCTTAAAATATCCAACGCAAATTCCAATTCATCTTTGCATCTGAGCACTCAACATACCCTTTGATTAAGGCTATCCTAATAACTGTTTGCTTCTCCAGATTCTAATTGACTTGTTGCCGCTCTGGCACACACAGTACCTTCTCACATACTAGGCTTTTCTTAAATTATATCCCTACATCATTTAGATATAAATGCTGCTTCCCATACTCTCTGGTTTTACCAAAAGTTTCATGTGTATAACTTGTCATCCTAAGTATTCTAATTTCTTCATAAGTGACTACCAGGCTAACCATTGTGTTGTACTTTTTACCATGATGGAACCTCGATTTCTTCAGGGAAGACCCTCCCCACTGCTGGAGTAGGACCTCCAGCTCAGTCCCCACATTTAACCTCTTTTCTTAATAGTCGTATAGTATTTTAGCTATTAAATAAAATTTAGCTGCCTTAAGCTTGGGATCAAAAGGTATTTCTGGGAAGAAGGGGAGTATTTAGCCTTAGAAAGGAGGGAATAAAGAGAAAGTTCTCAAGAATAGTAAGAGGGAAAAGATCTTAAGAAAGATCAGAAAGAATAAGTAACTCATGTTATAAACGCACATTATTATTATCAAAATACACTTAAAAATAATTTAAAATCATGGCTCAGATATAGAGTGAGAAAGTGCCAAATGAGTTATTTAACTCATTATTAATGGAACTAGAGAGATGATAAATGCTGGTTCAATGGGAAAAAGAATGCTGGGACTAAATTGCAAAGCTAGATAAATCTGATTAGTGTCCCACAGGGTAATAAAAGTGTAACATTTGATGTTATTTTTTTCTATTGGGCAAAGATAATTTGCATCACTAATGGACAAAAACAATTTGTACTTATCAATCCTCTACGAGTTAAAACCTAACTTCACAGAGGCTGGACAAATCAGTAATAATAGAAAATTAAACAAAGTTACATTCCCTTGAGAGGGAGATTTAATTTACGTGAGCTTGTTAGACAATACTCTGGTATGGCTTTGAAAAGTTAAGCAGTAATCTTATTTCCAAATTTCAGAACTTTTTCTTAACACTGTAAATTAACGAAGACATCTCAGTACCTGGGTTGGAATGGGAAAGATAAAGAGGGCTATTTTCAGCTTCCAGAAATGGAGGAATTCATGTGCGTACCATAGAACAAGAAAAGTTAGAGAGAAAACTGTCAGCTCTCAGTTTCCATAAATTGGGCATAACCAAATTGAAAACACAGTTTAACAGTGGACCAGCTGATGTGGGAAAGGCTAAGAGTAGAGCTTTCCTAGGAGGTTAACTAAAACTGTATACCCAGCCCACTGAGGTGGCTTGTTCCGGGGAGATCTCTAAAGGCTTTAAACCCATGAACAGGCGCTATAGGAAGATGGCTCAGGGGAACTCTGCGGGCTCCCTGCTGGACCTCTTTATGCTAATGAGGCATGCCCCTTAATCTGCTTCCCAGAGACTTCCAAAATGAAGGTGTGATAAATCAACAACAGGTGAATGGGAGAAGATATTCAAAGCCAGAGAGAAGGGTGGAAGCCCCAGCAATTTGTAAGTTGCATAACCAAGATAACTACCTGTTGCATCCATAGATAACATCAAGTCCTATGATTTCTGTGCATGATTTAACAACTTAGAAGCTTTGAAACTTGGTTCTTTCTAGATGAAAATGAGTATGTTCTTACTCTATTTGTGGCAGTATCTATATACTATCTTGACACTTTCTGTACTTTCATTCCTACTGAAGTCTTGCCTAACTTTCTTGTGAGGTTGGGAATATCCTCAGGGACTTCTAAGAAATCAACAGCAGAGATGTGACCCCATGTGTTATTGCTGGCAGTTTTGGTAATCATCACCATACTTCAGTTGCAAAAACCACTCCCCACAATCTTCTTTCTTACAATCCACTCTCAAAAGCACAAAAGATGTATTAGGGTCATAGCCATACACAATGTTAGAATAAATGCATTTGGGGCTAAGAATTCTAATAAAGATCTTTATTACTTCATTGGGGATTTGGCAAATACAGAACTGACTCTTCTGTGTATTGAATTGATAATACCCCTAGAGGAATGACCCTGAAATTATAGAAAATGCATATTTTTTAAACTTTGTCTTCAAAAATAATCCTGTGCATTTTTTTTAAACAACAGAAAACTATAAAGTGGAAAATAAACAAATGAACACACAAAAATGGGAGTTTCTATAGCAAGTCTGGAGTCCTGGGGCAGTAAGACGTTTTCCTACTGTCTGGCTCACTCCTCATGATTTTCCTCAGTTTCTCATAGTCATTTTGCTATCTTTATCATGTAACAAAACTGTCTTGACCTCAAAGAAAATACACTGTTTGGTGTTGTCTTTAAAAACACAGATGGATAAGCAGTATACAAAATTTACTAGGGATTTCCACAGAAGATCTCCTCTTTCTTCTATGTTTCTATAAAAACAAAATTCACTATTTTAATCGCAATGGAATATATGGAAGAGGTGAGATGCCAAAAGCACCAGAAATTACATTTTAGGAATATCAATTGTTTGCCCCTATTGAGTAATCATAGAGAGAAAATAAAATGAGTTCCCTAAAAATAATATTTTTCAGAACTCTATTCTGGGAATTACCACAAAGGAAGGCATCATTACTTAAGGAACATATTTCCCTTAAGTTCAGTCGGTATAATATAATGCAAAGCCACACCTGTATATACTATCTGCTCAACTTCTGGTTCCACCCAGGGCCATGAATGGGTGAAGTATGTTTGCCTTTTGAAATGCTGATGATTTTGCTTCTGACACTAGGTAGGTCGATAAATAACTGGCCATTTGTTCTTAAGGTGAAACAATAGACACTACAGTGAAACCAAGAATAGTGGTCACAAAAGTTACTGGCAAGCCTGGTCCATAATCAAGTTCTGAGGGAGGGGACTTTGTCTTCCTCTTCGCCTGCCTTCTTCAGACCTCTCCATTTTCCTTCTAGCACTTCCCCTTTGTTAAAATATTTTTTTCCTCACTCAGGAAAAAGATCTGATTTCAGTCATACACATCTTACTATAAAATTTTATGTCTGCCTGGTTGATACAGCTATTGTTTTTGGCATTTTAATCCGAGTGTTGAAGGAATAAGGAAGGGCGGTGACCCCCAAAAGAGAATTTCAGGCATTAGAGAGTAAATGGGAAATTTGAGGGAGAAAGGAGGTACTTTCCATTAAAGCCTGAAATTGCAACATTCCTGCTAATAGAAAATGTACAATGCCTGTGCTGTGAGAGAACCCAGGCTACTTTGCGTTGAATGCTTTCAAACTTTAACTATACTGCTCTGTGTCTTAATAATGTTTTTGTATCTTGTCAAGTATACCAGTATTATTATACTTAATTAAATTCTGTTGCATGATTATTTTTGATTAATTTATGCTCCTACTTTCTAAATGACACATTTAGTTGTCATTGACATAGAAAAGAAGAAAATCATTTAAATTGTAAAGTCCCATTTTTTACTAATCACAGCAAACAGGCTTTTTCTTTCTTGTCTCTCAGCTATAAAGTGGGATCATTTAACCATTACTCTTTCTTACCACTACTACCTTCAAAATAATTAATTTTTATTCTTTTGTTTTGGCAGCTCTGTCTTTCCATGATGCTATACTATCAAGCTCCCTTCAGCTCTCTTGTTTTCCTGTGAACTCCAGCATCATTTGTTGGCTAAATCATTTATGTGATGCCTGTATACTCTCCCTTGAAGAGCTGTTTTTATTTTAACATTTATTCTTCTCACATCCTCTATATTATAAACTCCTTGTGAAAAAAACCTCATATTTCATCTCTGTATTCTAAATAACTTGCACCATGAGTTTTTAAATTGTATGTGCTTAATATATTATTGCTGTATTTGAATTAAGAGTAACATGGGGTTGCATATCTTATAAAAATAAAAGACTTGTATCCAAAATATGTAAAGAAATCTTAAAATTCATCAATAAAAAAAATCAGCCCAATAAGAAATGGGCAAAAAACCTGAACATACACTCTATTATAGAAGATATAAAGATGGCAAGTAACCATATGAAAAGATGCTCAACATAATTTGTCATTAGGGACTTGAGATACCACTATACACCTATTATAATGGCTAACACCCAAAACACCGACAACCCCAAAATGCTGGCAAGGATATGGAACAACAAGAAGTCTTGTACATTGCTAGTGGGAATGCAAAAGGATACAGGGACTTTGGATTACAGTTTGGTAGTTTCTTACAAAGCTAAACATAGTCTTACCATACTTTCCAGCAATCATGCTCTGAGGTATTTACCCAACTGATTTGAAAACTATGGCTGTAGAAACACCTGCATAAGAATGTTTATAGTAGCTTTATTCACAACTGCCAAAACTGGAAGCAACCAAGATGACTTTAATAGGTGAATGTATAAATAAACTGGTGTATCCATACAATGGGATACTATTCAGTGCCAAAAAAAGAATGAGCTATCAAGCCATGCAAACACATAAATGAATATTACATGCATATTGCTAAGTGAAAGAAGCCAGTCTGAAAAGGCTACATACTATTTTATTCTATTTGTGTGACATTCTGGAAAAGGAAAAAACCATAGAAATAGTAAAAAAAAAAAAAAAGAAAATCAGGGATTGTCAATGGGTTTTTGGTGAGGAGGGGAAGTGGTTTAAATAAGTGAAACACAAGTAGTGTGTTAAGGTGGTGAAAATTTTCTGTATGATATTGTAATGGTATATACATTATACTATGTATTATTCAAAACCCACAGAATTTTATAGTGCAAAGGGTAAACTTTAAGGTATGCAATAAAAAAAACGTTTAGGAGATTGTAGGATGGATTCCAGATTGTGACAAAACAACCTAACTGTCATACAAATATATGAAATAACCTCACTGAAGGAGTTAAGAAAAAAAGGTGCTTACCTAAGTAACTTTGGAAATGGGTGGAGTCTGTAAGAATTTGAAAGGTAAAACGAACTGTATATAAGACTGTACTCTAGTTGATAAAGTTGGTTATCCTGGAGGTACAGCTTAGTTCTAATGGAATTGTCCAATGGAATTGGACAATTAAGTAAAAAGGTATGGGACCTATCTTTGCACTTGAGTTTTCTAGAGTTGAATGATCTTGAAATAATACAAATAACATTATGAATATTACATGACATTACATGTTATTCATAACATTTTGAATAACATTATGAAATTACATTATTAATGTAGTGTAATATTACATTACAAAGAAATGGCATTATTGTGTAGAGTTGGCCCACAATCGGTACTCAGTAAGAGTGGAGTAATTAGTGTCTTTTCTTTTTCCCACTGCTACAAGTTTACTATTGAACATTTCGGAATTCTGCTGTTATTCTGACAAAAATTTTATAAGATCCAAAGACAGAAAGTTGGCTCTGCTTCTCCTGTGGTGTGATAATCTACTAGATTCCAACATGCCACTTCCAGGTTAAGCACTGAAATGTGCATAGAAGGAATTGTGCCCTGTTGGAATTTATAGGAAAGAAATAGTCTAAGTTTTTCCTTTTTTTTTTTGAGGAAGATTAGCCCTGAGCTAACATCTGCCGCCAATCCTCCTCTTTTTTGCTGAGGAAGACTGGCCCTGAGCTAACATCCGTGACCATATTCCTCTACTTTATATGTGGGATGCCTGCCACAGCATGGTGTGCCAAGTGGTGCCATGTCTGCACTCGGGATCTGAACCGGCAAACCCTAGGCCGCTGAAGTGGAATGTGTGAACTTAACCGCTGTGCCACCTGGCTAGCCCCTAAATTTTTAAATTTAAATGTAGATCATCTTACAAAAATGTGGATTTGGTGCAGCAACCTTACAGAGGAGTTCTATTCAACTGTTCTATTGTCTATATTTACTGAAGGTAAATTTTGACATTCTCTATCAATTATTTTGGATAATTATTCTGGATTAGGTTGCAAAAATATTACTAGTCAATGGAAATTGGAGAGCATATAGTATCTGTATATAAGATCTCTCTTCGTGTCTTTAATCATAACTTAATGAAAATGTAATAGTTTAATGGAATAAGGACAAAAATACATACAGGTCAGAGAAAATGGAGTGTGAACATTAATATGCCAGATGTAAAGAAAATGTGTAAATTGGTCCCCTAATGGCTAGTTGGAAATCTTGTGAACAGAAGATCATTTAGGTGTCAGAAAAGAAACTTCCAATCATTAAGCATGTAAAATTTCTTTTGATATTACAGGTTAATTACTTATAGACTTGTCAAGAGGGGTGTGAAATTTTTAGGAAAAGAATGAGTTATCCAAATCAGTAAGAATATAATGCCTATTGACTTCAGGGTGAATAGAAGCATGCAAGGCAACATAGATATATGTCCTAAATGTTATTTTTTCTTGTTTATGCAATTATATCCAGTCTATAAGACAAATTACTAATTGTAAAATTAATATAACTACAATTCAACTCTTCATACGTAGGCTGTTGACGTGGGAAGTTAGAGATAAGAAAGGGGAGGAGGCTTGAATGATCTGTGTGGTAATTGGTTAGTGTTGAAGACATCAGTATGAACTCATGCTTACCTTAATATAAATACAGATAGTTACATATAGAATTATCTATAGGTATGTGTTTGTACTTTGGTTAGTATTCACACATATATTTTCTTGCTTTGTCAACTAAATGAGTCTAGAAGCAACAATGCCCCAATAGCAATGAGCAAATCTAGTGCTCAGATCTTGGTTTCTAATACCATTCTCCAATAAAATGAATGAGAGATCCTTGGAAAAATGGCTGATGCTAAGACTGGAGCACAAAATATATTATATGAGCCTGGAGTATCTTGTAGTTTGAAAAACCAAGAAAGTCTTAAAAGAAAACATACACACACACAATGCTGGGATATATCAAATTGACATAGGAGCCAAGTGAAAGAGCTCCCAATGTCCAAAGCTGGAACAATTTAAGCAAAAAAAATAAAGTAATATTGGGCTAAACCAAAGTATAAAATAAATATTTATAAGTTCATATTGGTATAAATGAATCACATAATAAATAAATAAATGGAGGAGAGCATACAAATCTCTGCCACAGAAAAATTCCAAATAATTTGTGTAGATATTCTGCCTTCATGGAGGTGGAGTGTAAGTATGGGCTGAACATAGTGACTTCCTTCCGCATAGTACAGGATGGAAAAAGCAAAAAAAACCTAATAACTTTATAGTGGAGAAACCTGATGAAGACTACCTCAGCCAGACAATCAAGGTTAACTTCAATGATAAGTCATGTTGATATGATAAAGTTGATATGGTACTCTTGATATGACTCGACAAAAAAGACACCTTACCTTTATAGGCTTCCTTTCAAAGACCAATAATCCCAGTCTAATCATGATAAAACATCATATAAATTCTAATTGAGAGAAATTCTACAAAATGCCTGACCAATATTTCTCAAAACTGACAAAGTCATCAAAAACAAAGGAAGTTTGAGCAACAGTCATAACCAAGACTTGTCTGAGGAAACTTGACAACTAAATGTAATGTGGTAACCTAGATGGGATCCTGGAACAGAGAAAGGATATTCGATAAAAACTAAGGAAATCTGAATAGTGAATGTAATTTAGCTAATAACAATGTATCAATATCCACCCATTAATTTTGACAAAATGCACACTAATAATGTAAAATGTTAACAGAGGAAATTGGATGTGGGATATATGAAAACATTATGTACTATCTTTGCAATTTTTCTGTAAATCTAAAACTTTTAACATAAAAGTTTATAAAATAAAAAATGGAAGAGGAATTTAAAAATCTAGTATTCTTAGATTAGGGAAGATATTTCACAATCAAGAATAACATGCTGTGAAAAAGAGCAATCAGAGAACAAAAATAAATTCTTGGAAATTTAAAATATGACAAGTGAATCATGAGTTCAATGAAAGGATTGGAAGGTAAAATTTAAAAAATATCCCAGAAGGAAGAAGTAAGTGTAAAGTCAAGGAAAATATAAGAAAAAGGGAAATAAACATCGAGAATTAGACCAATGACTAATAGGAGTTCCAGAAAAAGAGAATGGAGAAAAAATGGAAAGAAGGAAATGATCAAAGAAATAATAAAAGAGAATTTTCTGGATTGAAGGATGTGAGTTTTCAGGCTGAAGTAGTTCTGCAAGCATTCAGTATAATAAAACACATGCATACCCCCATGAGTAGGTTATTATGAGGTACAAAGTTCTTTTCCTTGTCTGTTTATTGCTTATTCTTATGTTGTCCTTTTTCCTCCCCTAATTCAAGTATTGTATTTTCCCAAAGACTTCTGATCCAGGACCCCTCAACCTCCTACTCTAATCTGACCAGATTATTCTCTGATCACTTTGTTCTCTGATTGAATTCATTATTTGCCGGAACCTGTGTCTTCTCTCATTGCAGATTTATTCACTTGATTTGTTGAAGCACATCTTCAGGGAACTTTCTAAAGAAGGTTGTAAGGGGGAATCTGGGTCACTATAAAGAATAAACATCAGATTGGGACCATCTTTTCTATTAGCAAAATTTGAAACTAGAAGACAGTAGAAATACTGAAGGAATATAATTTTCAACCTAGAATTCTATATCTAGCGAAACTATCAATTGCACATAAGGGTAGAAGATGAAATATACTTTCAGACATCTAAAAGCTCAGAGAATAACCTGTTCAGATTAGAGTAGGAGGTTGAGGAGTCCTGGAAGCGTCTTTGGGAAAATATAATACTTGAATTGGGGGGGAAAAAGGACAAGATAAGAATAAGATAAGAATAAGTAATAAATAGAAAAGGAAAAGAAAATTGAATTTCAAGATAGACTAAAATCTGTGCAACAAAGAATGTTATCATATAGTACTTTTGTTTTCAGTAAATGATATTTTTGTAGAATAGGTAAACACCGTTTAATGATTTACAAATTTTATAGTCAACAAATCCAGGTCACTTATTATGATTATAGAACAGAATGTGATAGACAAATAAAAGGGAACTAGATTATCAGCCATCATAGCAAAAAGTCAGTAGAAAGTCATTAATATGTATAAATAAAAAAATCTTGATTCATATTCATTATTTAGAGATATGGCTTTACCTACCAGAACAAAACAGCTAAAAGCTTTAAAACTGGTTGTTCCTGGGGGGCTGAAAGGGGGGAGAGGGGATAGATTTTCATTACAAGTTCTTCTGTACGCTTGACTTTTTAAATAATGTTCTCATCACTTTAAAAAAATTTAATTATTTTAGTTAAAGATAAATTATAGGTTAAATTCAATTTAAATATTCCTAGATATTTCCTTTTTACTTTTCCTGAGAATGCTCTTATCTATTTGTAGGTATTCAAGTGGTGTAAGTGTCAGCTATAAAAGAGACTGCTGTTCTTATATTTCCTATTTCATGGAAGGCAGGGATCACTGAAAATCTTCAAAAGATGTTTGTTGCTAGATTTCCTGGTCAAGGATTCAAACAAATGTGGTTTCCCAACTGTAACAACTTTGTATTCTATGCACTCATGTTCATGGCAGCATTATTTACGATAGCCAAGAAGTGGAAGCAACCCAAGTGTCCATGAATGCATAGTCATAAAATAGATAAAATGTGGTATATCCACACAATGGGATATTATTCAGCCTTAGGAAAGAAGGAAATTCTGACACACGATACAATCTGGATGAAACTTGAAGACATTATGCTAAGTGAAATGAGCCATTCACAAAAGGACAAATATTGTAAGATTCCACTTATATTAGGTACCTAGATAGGTCAAATTCGTGGAGACACAAAATTGTAGTTAGTAGGGAGAGGAGGGAATGGGAAGTTATTGCTTAATGAGTGCAAATTTCAGTTTGGGAAAATGAAAAAGTTCTGGAGATGGATAGTGGTGATGGTTGCACAACAATGTGAATGTACCAATGTCACTGAAGTTTACACTTAAGAATAGTTAAATTGGTGAATTTTATGTTATGTATACTTTACCACACATGCAAAATTCTTTTTGACTTTTTATTTTAAAAAATGAGTGAAATCCTTTTGTAGGTAAAATAAGACCTGATTCAAGTATTTTAAAAACAAATGCTTTAAATATTATGTACTTCTTGCCTTGGGTAGAATTCAGCACCTAGCACACTGTCTGGCACATAGAAGGAGTTTAATAAATGAGTAAGCTACATGATTATGGCCATCTAAGATGTGGAATTTTTGACATTATGTTGTTGCTCTATGTGTGGTTTATATGGAGGTTAATTGCAGGATGAGGTGGGCCCATATAAAGCTCCAATCTCTGTTGGTACACATTATGTCCACCCATTTCTCAAAGAGAGAACTGTAACTGAATGAGACATAATTTTGTCAACTACTGACTGGGCATCTGCCCCTTTGGTTTTAACTATGTAAAGTCAAAGGGCCTCCGAAAGAGCTCCTCAACATCAGGTCACAGGTGATACCTAGCCTTCACCCGGTGATAGATCTCAAGGTAGAAAGTAAGAAATTCCCACAAAATATCTACAGAGCTGTATAAAACTTTGTGATCTAACATGTTTCTAGGACATTATTTCCTGGGTGTATTTTTTCTCTTCTTTTTGTTTGATAATTTTAAAAAATGTTTCGTTAGGTCTCAATTATATTAAGGAAAACCCAAAGTAAGGGGTTTGTCTATGTGTGGATCTAATATAAATGGGAGCTCCATGAACCCATGGAGCC
The DNA here is from genome assembly GCF_021613505.1 of Equus quagga. Lineage (NCBI taxonomy): Eukaryota > Metazoa > Chordata > Mammalia > Perissodactyla > Equidae > Equus > Equus quagga. The sequence continues at coordinate 97,958,493 of NC_060269.1, forward strand.
AGCAGGACAAGAGCAGTGGGGGTCACCATGAGAAGGATCCACCAAGGGGAAACTCAGGAAGACAGAGCCTGGCACCTAGAGTTAGATAACCACCTCGCCACACTTTGATTCCTAACCTCTGGCCACAGAGGTTCCTTGTGTTTTGTTTTGTTAAGGGAGGCAATGTTTCCTTTATCAATCCTTTATCTTTGAAAGAGGGAAGTTTTCCAAATGTTTTGGCCTCATGAATAAATTTTTGAATTCATGTATTTCAAAGAAAAGAGAAGTGGATATTTCAAAAGAAATAAATTTTCTGCTGTGACCTCTGAAATACTTTGCCAAACCAAATTTGCTTGCAGTACAATTTCATTTCACACCATACTCATGACACAAGCTTTGTGGAATTTATTATCCAGGGAGAATATGACAACTCAGCATTTTGATTTCAAAGAAAAAAGCCTTTTTTAAAATTCAAAGTGAAAATGAGAGATAAATCCTTGCAAGAAAAGGTTTTGTTTCTTTCCTTCTCTTTTTTCTTTTTTTGTTTTTGGTGAGGGGAAGATTGTCCCTGAGCTAACATCTGTGCCAATCTTCCTCTATTTTTTGTATGTGGAATGCTGCCACAGCATGGCTTGATGAGCAGTGTGTAGGTCTGTGCCTGGGATCCAAACCTGTGAACCCTGGGCCACTGAAGCAGAGTGCGCCAACCTAACCGCCAAACTTAACTATGCCACCCTTATGCCAACTTAACTAGGCCGGCCCTTGCTGCTTCTTTTTTGTGTGTGAAATTCTCTAGAATGCCTTTGATATTTCAACTTCTCTGCTTTGATTTAGAAACTTACAATCCCAGGAGTTAGGGAGGGCCTAGCCTTATTTAAAGAATTTGAAAGGCCACACTACTTCTAAAATAACTACCGTGTACTGCATTGATTAACTAACTTAACTTATTTATTCTTAATACTTATATCATATGAATCTATTTTGAGCTGATTATCGCAAGCTATTACATAAATATAACACAAAAACAGAAGAGACACCTGAAATGAATATTAAAAATATGAGAGGGGCTGGCCTGGTGGTGTAGTGGTTGTTTGGTGTGCTCCGTTTTGGCAGCCTGGGTTCATGAGTTCAGATCCTGCACACAGACCTACACACCACTCATCAAACCATGCTATGGCAGGTTACCCACATACAAAATAGAGGAGGATTGGCACAGATGTTGGCTCAGGGCCAATCTTCCTCATCAAAGAAAAAAAAAGAGAGAGAAATCTCTTCTTGGAATCCTGAGTCAATATTTTTGGTTGGAAGAGCACTTATAGGAATAACAAAGAGTAGGATTTTATTCTCATAAAACTGTAAATGACTTGGTAGGCTTCTTGCACTTTTCTCACATGTAAGCATGAAAACTTAACTTGTTAAAGTGTGAATATTTTCCTAAAGTTATGGAATGAATTCAAAAGAGTCGTGGCTTTTTAAGAAAGTCAGTGTAAGAGCGACATCATCAAAATGGCAGCCCAGGAGACCGCAGCCTCCATCTCCGCACAAAGATCAACAATTAGACAGTTATCCGCAAACAAAAACAGCTCTGGGGGAACTCTGGAGCCTTCTTAAGAAACTTCAGCAACACAGTGGAAGAAAAAACCCGAGAATAGCGACACACAAAAAAGAAGGATGACAGCTTCCTTTTGCCCGCATCCTCCCGTCTCTCAAGCCGGTGTTTCTCAGTGCCAAGAGGGAAGTCCCCAGTTAGAAAAGGTTCCCCTCCCTGGGAAAATAAGACCACAGTAAGCAATCAGCTTTCCTAGCCTTTGGGGCACTGCATGAAGGTTGGTTTCATTCCACTCAGACCTGCAAAGCTGAGACATATAGAGATTGTTAGGAACAAGGCAGAAAAACAGAAGCTACCAGGAGCAGCCACACAGCAGGAGCAATCACAATTCACAGTGACCTGCTCTGTGGACAAACTCAGCATCTTTCACCAATAACCAGTACAGCTGCCATAGACACCCCTGCAGATTTCACCAGCTTTTGCCCTATAGGTATTCATGTTTTCTGATGCCAGTCACCCAAGTCCCTTCCTGCTCTCTATCCGCTGCCTCTATTAGAGTCCAGGACAACACTGACAGCCAGCCCAGGCCTCTGCAGCTGCAAGAGTGCAAGACACCACGACTGACCCCCACCACCATTCATGCACTCAACGCTAGCCCCTTCAGCTGTGCACTTGTACACCACTGGCCTAATGCCTGTCACGACTCCACTGTCATGTGTATACCTAGGGAGAGACTGTACAGCCATGGGAAAACACACCAATAGCTAGGGCCCCCAAACTTCTTCTGGGCCTGGATAAGGCCTGATCCTGTCACCGGCCTGCATCACTGTACTCACTTGCAGCTAGCCCTTCCAGCTGTGCATCTGCATACCCCCAGCCTGACCCCCATCATCGGCCTCCACTGCTGCACACTCGTGGTGAGATCCAGCAGCCACAGGACTGCATGCTGATAGCCAGGGCTCTGTACTTGTTAGTGTACCCACACTTGCCTCAGCCCTTGCTGCATGCCCTGGCCCCATCACTACATATGTGTGTGCAACTGGCCCCTGTTACTGCACGAGCACCTGAAGCACACCACTGGCTCCAGCCACCACTGCTGTCTACTCTGGTCCCTGTATGTGATTGAAGTTCAATTGTTATCACAAAAAATAGACTACTATTTGTCTATAAGATGTTTTATGCGAGCCTTATGGTAACCAAAAGACAAAAACCTACAGTAGATAAAAAAATTAAAGCGAAGGGAATCAAAGCGTATCACTGTGGAAATCATCAGTTCACAAGCGAAGTTGGCAAGAGAGTAAGAAAGGAATGAGGGACCTACAAAACAATCAGAAAACAATTAATAAGAGGTATTAGTAAGTCCTTACATACCAGTAATGATTCTAAATGTAAATAAATTGAATTCTCCAACTAAAAGACATAGTGTGACTAGCTGGACCAAAAACAAGACCCAACTATATATTGCCTACATGAGACTCACTTCAGCTTTAAGGACACACACAGGCTCAAGGTAAAGGGATGGAAAAAGATATTCTATGCAAGTGGAAACTAAAAGAAAGCAGGAGTAGTTATACTTGTATCAGACAAAAATAGACTCTAAGCCAAAAATGGTAACAAGAGACAAAGAAGCTCCTTATATAATGATAAAGGGGTCAATTTATCAAGAAGACATAACAATCATAAATTCTAAATGCACCTCACATCAGAGCACCTAAATATATTAAGCAAATCCTAACAAATCCGACGGGAGAAATAGACAACGACGCAATAATAGTAGGGGACTTCAATACTCCACTTTTAACAGTGTATAGACCATTCAGACAGAAAATCAACAAAGAAACTTTAAACTTTAACCATACTTTACATCAAATGGGCCAAACAAATATATACAGAGCATTTCATCCAACAGCAGCAGAATATGCATCCTTCTCAAACATCCATGAAACATTCTCCAAGATAGATCATATGATAGGTCACAAAACAAATCTTAGCAAATTTAAGAAGACTGAAATCATACCATGTATCTTTTCCAAACACAATGGCATGAAACTGGGAATTAACAATAGGAAGAAAACTGGAAAATTCACAAATATGAGGAAACTAAACAACACACTCTTGAACAAATAATGGGTCAAAGAAGAAATGAAAAGGGAAATCAAAATATGTCTTGAATCAAATGAAAATGGAAACACAGCATGTCAAAACATAGGGAAAAAACTCCTTGGCATAGATCTTGGCAATGGTTTTTTTGGATATGAGACCAAGAGCACAAGTAACAAAAGGAAAAATAAGTGGGTCTGCATCAAATTAAAAAGATTCTGCACAGCAAAAGAAACAATCAAGAAAATGAAACGAAAACCTATAGGATGGGAGGAAATATTTGCAAATTGTATATCTGATAAAGGGTTAATAGCCAAGATCTATAAAGAACTCATACAACTCAACAGCAAAAAAAAAAAAAGAAAGAAAATCTGATTTAAAAGGATCTGAATAGACATTTTTCCAGAGAAGACATACAAATGGCAAACAGGTACGTGAAAAGGTGTTCAGCATCACTAATCGTCAGGGAAATGCAAATCAAAACCAGAATGAAATATCACCTCACACTTGTTAGTACGGCTATCATCAAAAATACGAGAGATAACAAGTGTTGCTGAGGATCTGGAGAAAAGGAAACTCTTTCACACTATTCGTAGAAATGTAAATTGGTGCAGCCTCTATGGAAAACAATATTACAGTTCCTCAAAAAGTTAAAAACAGAACCACCATATGATCTAGCAATTCCACTTCTGGGTATATAGCCAAAGGAAACGAAAACAGGATTTTGGAGAGACACCTGCAGTCCCATGTTCATTGCAGGATTATTCACAATAGCTAAAATATGGAAACAAAAGTGTCGATGGATGCATGAATAAAGATGTGATATATATAAGTGTGTAAATGTTGCACATTTGCAACAACATGGATGGGCCTTGAAGGTGTTATGCTAAGTGAGATAAGTCAGACAGAGAAAGACAAGGACTGTATGAAATCATTTATATGTGGAATCTAAACAAGACGAACTCATAGAAACGGAGAGTAGAATGATGGTTATCAGGGGTTGGGGGTTGGGGGAAACAGGGAGATGTTGGTCAAAGGGTACAAGCTTCAGTTATAAGGTGAATAAATTCTGGGGATCTAATGTACAGCATGGTTATTGTAGTCAATAGTACTGTATTATGTGTTTGAAAATTGCCAAGAGTATAGATCTTAAATTTTCTCATCACGGGGAAGTAATGGTCATTATATGACATGATGGAGGCGTTAGCTAATCCTATGGTGGTGATCATTTTGCATTATATAAATGTATTAAATCAACATGTTTTAAATCTTACACTTCACAATGTTTTATGTCAATTATATAGCAATAAAGCTAAAAAAATAATAAAGTCAGTGTATTAGAGTCCAATGAGTTATGAGCAGAAGGTCAAATGGTTTGGGTTTAGGTGCCAGCTCTGCCCCTCACCTACATGTATAACCTTGGGCAAGTCATGTCGCTGAGGGCTGTCGACCTGAGCTCTTCCCTGTACTTCTCCCTGGAGTGAGATTAATACGTTTGCTCAAGGTCACTCTCCTGAAGAGTTGAAACTGGATTTGCCTCAGAGAGTTTAATTCCAGGGGCTGAACTCTTAACCAATAATCTTTAGAACACAATATATGGCCAATTGATTTTCTACAAACGTGCCAAGACAGTACCATGGGGAAAAGATAGTCTTTTCAATAAATGGCATGGAACAACTGAACATCCACATGGAATAAAATGAATCTCGATCTTTGCTTCACACCAAAGAAAAATTAATTAAAAATGTATCATATACCTAAACATAAAAACTAAAATTAATGAATGTCTAGAAGAAAACACAGAAGAAAATTTTTGTGACTTTAGGATGGGCAAAGGATAGTAAAAGCATAAATCATAAATTAAAAGAATTGTTAAATTTGACTTCATCAAAATTTCAATCTGCTACTTTTCAAACAACACCATTAAGAAAATGAAAAGCCAAGTCAAAAACAGAGAGAAAATATTTCTGATATATCTATTGATAAGATTCATAATCAAAATATATATCAACTCATACAGCTCAACATGAAGAAGATAAGCCATTTAATAATAAACAGGGAAAAGTTTTGAATAGGTACTTCAGAGAGGAAAGTATATAATTGGCCAATAAGCACATGAAAACGTGCTCAAGGTCATGAGTGGCTAGATGGGTCAGTATCTTTGTCAGAACACATCAAGTAGTACACTTTAAAAGGATGCTTTTTACTGTATGTAAGATATATGTGGAGCTGTCTGCTTTTTCATATCTTTATTCAAACAAAATGCCAGTATGGCAACTCTTAAGATTTGTCACAAATAGGAAACAGTGTCATCTTCACTAACCTCAAAATTGCATGCCTTAAATCTGGAGAAGGAAGCCGACACCCCTCTGGAGCCATGAATATTGTCCAGACTCCATCTGTTGCTCTGATTGGAATTTCAGCAGATTTACAGACTCAGACTGCTGTGGGGGATGCTGCTGACTCCTTAGCTGATTCATTCACTCAGCCATCCATGAAACGTGGGGCAATGTCTACTGCTCTGCTTCATCATTTGCTCTTTCTGAGGCCTAGATGACACCAAATCCATCTGAATTTTTCATTCCAGCAAGTGAGGCTCAGCCAACGTTATGAAAATTTTCAAAGATGACTAACATTGAGTCCTCTCCTCTGAAAAACACAATTTGAATAATTTCAAACGTTCTTAAACTTGTTTTGTTTTAAAGATAAATGACACGGTTTATAAGTAGGAATCAAAACAAGAAAATGAAGGCTATTTTAAAAAGTCCTTAGCATCATTATTAATAGAAAACTTTATAAATTTAAAACATCGAGAAATGAAAACGTCATCATTTGTGAATTTTTTCCCCCTTAAGTTTAAAATACTATTTAGAAGCAAAGGTTTTATTTGTTTTGGCTCAACATGTATTATTTGTTTAAAATTACGTAAATTCAAAAAGCAAAAGTAATATGCTTTTAATGTTCCCCTAGTGATTTAAAACAAATTGTCAAGCACTGCTGCATTCCTAATCTTTTTACAATGATTTACTAGAAGGTTAACAAAATCAACTACATCCAACTTCTCGAGACTTTATGTAAAATATATCAAATATGCATTGTACATATTGAAAGATACTCTTCAGGAAGCATTTCTTTGGATTGAGAGTACTTCAAATAACACAGGTTAGATGTCATTTTTTTATATCTGAAAAATCATACATTTTTGTGCTTGTTTACTAAAACTGTCATGATAAATGCTGAGAGCCTTTATTCAATCCCAATAAAGGTATGAGGCATTGTATTGAATATGGGATTCATCACCTTTACATATGAAGAGAAAAGTCTTTGTTTCTCAACAAAAGTGCACACTTATACCTTTAAAAAATATCTTTTTCATAAAAATTTTTGTTTATAAAGTTTATAAAAATTTATAAAATGTAAATGTATTGCATAAGCCAAAAAGAGAAAAGCAAAATGCATAATACCGTCAGCAGTAACACGTGGCTGACGTCCTCTGGCTTGTGAACATGGAGACAGCCGCTTGTAGTAAAAGTCTGAAAACAAGTAAAAGCAGTGCATTAAGTCAATATTAATCCTGAGACAGCATCGTGCATGTTCTCAGACTGTTTCCACTCTGCTCTGAAGACCCCTGCACCAAGAGATGGGTGGGACAGGAGAGTTCCAACGCCCACATTTCAGACACCACAAAGGGTTACAGACTCGGGGACCTTTATGGGTTTCACCAGAAGTTGTATCAACATCCAAATGTTTTGGCTTTTTTCTTAAGCTGTGCCAGAGAAAATAGTTTCCTTTTAGAACCTCTAGCTTAGAATCTAGGTTAATAGAGGGCTTTATATAAACCAGCTAAATTTTCTGTTTCAGAATGAAACCACAGAATGGATCTGGTTCCAGGTTACTAATTCCCATAACAAGGAAGAAGGAAGTTTGGCAAGTAAAAGCCCAAAGGGATTTTTGGTGGAGGAAATATTTAAATTCTCTTCTTTTTCTGTGTTAAGGGAAAACATTCACAAACATATTAAGATTTTTAACATTCAATTATAAAAGCTTTTAAACAAAAAAGTAAAATATATATACATGTAACAATTTCCTATCTATTTTCCTCTGAGATTAAGCAACATTATATTCATAATATATTTGCTTCAGGTTTTTTTTAATTTAAAAAATGGTATGGATACTAAAGCCCCGTTGGCCAATTCTTTTTCCCCTTCACTGCCCAAATCCTATGATAATGTCATTCTCATTAATGTTCTGAACCTTTACTATACATGCATGTTTCTATTAATGATAAATACAGTACCATTATTCGGAGCTTTAACATTTGCATAAATGGCATTGTTCTAAACATACCTTTTTCTTTTAAATTCAAAACTATGTTTTAAAGGTTTACCCATGTTAATCCCATCAGATGGAGTTGTTTCCTTTTAACTCTGTCCCGTGGCATTGTTTATCAGTTTGACTACTGAGGGACAGCAGATGTTTTCACATCTTGCTTTATCAACAGTGTTTCGTGAGCATTATTATACATCACTTCTGATGTACACGGGTGAGAATTTCTCTAGGGCGGACGCTTACAAGGGATAATGCTGGGGTAAGAGGTGCCTGTCTTCAGCTTCAACTAGGTATTGCCAAACTGCTTTCCAAGGTGGTTGTATGCCTTTATCCGTCCTCCAGCCAAGTCTGATTCCCATTTCTCCACATCCTCACCAAAAGTCAGTGTTACCATATTTACCAATTATCAACCATCTGATGGATCTGAAATACTATCTTATTGTGATTTAAATTTGATTTTCATCCATAATTAATGACACTAAGTATCTATTATGTTTCTGTGAATTACCTATTCATATTCTTGTTCATTTCTGTTAGATTGTTTTTCTGCATCTTACTGATATGTAGCAGTTTGCAATATATTCCAGATACCAATTTTAGAAGAATGAGACTTTCATTGTGTTTAAAATTAATCTGTTAGACCATTTAGATGTGCCAATTTAATTTTAATTTCAGAGTCTTAGTAGGAAAGTTTTACAATTTATTTTACTTCTGTCCTGAGTCTTGAACCTTAATCCTCAATATTATCCTCACATTCTTTTACCTATTGTAATATACCTTGATATATCTATCTATCTATTCATCTCAAAGAAAGACAGTGTAGCATCATATTTAAGAGGACAAGGCAGGCTCTGGGCCAGACTAATATTTCCTAGCTTTGAATCCCAGCTCTGTATCTTCCTAGTCATGTAACAATAGGCACATTATATAACATCTCTGTGCCTCAGTATTTTCATCTGTTAAATGTAGAAAATAATAGTACTTACCTCATAGAGCTATAATTAAGACAGAACACTTAGCACAATGCCTGGCAAAGAGTAAGCACTCTGCGTTAGCTATGATTATTATTCTATAAAATATTTTTAAATTACGGTATTATTTCGAACTTTTAAAACTGTAGCTTAATGGAAGAAGATCCAAGATGGTGCCGTGAGTAGTCCTCTTTGTCTCTCCCCCTTCGAGTCTACAATTATTTGGACACTCATCGCTTAACAAAGGATATCCAGATAGCATCTCAGGATGTCTGAGAGACCCACGCGACTATACATCGGAAGGCGGACAGACTTCCCTCCGGGAGGAGGTGGAGATAGGTGAAAATTCTCCAACCCCAACCGAACAGCCTAGTACCTGCAAGCGGCTTTCTTCCAACGGACGCCTCCAGAAGATCAACACACACCTAGGGCAGGAGCGAGCACACACCAGAGGAGCGATGGTGGAAACAGGTGACCAGAACCCTACCTAAACCCCCTGCAATTACTCCTAAACACAGAGGGAAACTCTAGAGTTACACACCTGAGCCCGCGGGGAGAGTCTCGCCCTGCCATTGGCGGGGAGATCCCGCCTGGTGTCCACGGCGCCTGGAGGGTCCCAGAGAGAATCACAGAGGGTGCGGCGGCCCCCCGGCTGCCACTGCCTGCACAGTGGGGAAAGGGATTGCCGGAGATCTCGGAGAGGACTGGGGCTGGGTGGAGCTCCAGAGGCTGGCTCTGCGCCCTGGTGGGGGGAAGCTCCAGAGTTCTGCCCGGGCAGCAGACAAAACTCTCTGTCTGCCATTAGCAGAGGGGCCACGCCCAGCATCCACAACTCCGGGAAAGTCCCGGAGAGAATCCCAGAGGGCACAGCAACCCCCAGCTGCTGTTGCCCGCCCAGCAGGGCAAGGGATTGCCAGAGATCTCGGAGAGGACTGGGGCTGGGTGGAGCTCCAGAGGCCGGCTCCGCAGCCCGGGGGGGAAGCTCCAGAGTTCCACCTTGGGCAGCAGACAAAACTCTCTGTCTGCCATTAGCGGAGGGGCCACTCCCAGCATCCACAACTCCGGGAGGGTCCCGGAGAGGAGAATATCAGGCAGGGCAGCAGCTGACCAGCTACCACTGAAATCAGGATCTCTGGCTATCCTCCAGACAGGGCAAAGGGCTCCCCGAGTTCCTGGGGAACAGGACTGGGGCTGGGTGGAGTTCCAGCGACCCGGCTCCATAGCCTAGGGGGAAACCCTACAGGCTCACAGCAGCCTCAACGAAAGCCTCTGCACAGCACTAGTAGAGAGCACCCATCCAGCAGCCACAAGGCTGGAAGACCCTGGGACAAAAGTAGCATAGCTAGGTGAGCTAACCACAGAGTGTAGAAGATGCCAATAGCTCTGCTGTGACCCATAGTGGACAAGTGAGATTTTGTGGGTGCCGACAGTGACGGAGCGGCAAATATAAGTGATCCTACCCCTGGCCGCTGGAAAAGCCCATAACACCATTGCAGACCCCAAGGAGGGAGCACATCTACGTGGGCTGCAACAGTAGGCACCAGCAGCCTGAAGCCCCCCGGTGACAGCCCCCACGGCAGAAGAGGGAATCCAAAGGACCACTGTGACTATGAGGAGGGGCCCAGTCCCAGTTAGCAACAGCTGATAGGGTTCCTGGTTGGTGCAGTATAAACAGCTGCTCCCCCAACACACCAGCAGAAACAAGTGGAAGGAGCAACTAAACTCTATCTCTATGCAGAGGCACAAATCTACAACATCAAGCAATATGAAAAAATACATTAAATCTCCAGAGCAGAAGGAAAATAACAAATACACAGAAAACAATCCCAAAGAAAATGAAATATATAACCTAAATGACGATGACTTCAAAACAGCCATCATTAAAATACTCAATGAGTTAAAAGAGAATTCAGATAGACAACTCAACGAGTTCAGGAGCTATGTCACAAAAGAGTTTGCTACGATAAAGAAGAACCAGACAGAAATACTGGAAATGAAGAACACAATAGAGGAGATTAAGAAAAATCTAGATGCACTGAACAGTAGGGTAGATAATATGGAGGAAAGAATTAGCAGTTTGGAAGATGAGAATATAGAAATGCTGCAGGCAGAGGAGGAGAGAGAAGTAAGACTAAAAAGAAATGAAGAAACTCTCCGAGAATTATCAGACACAATTAGGAGATGCAACATAAGGGTTATAGGTATACCAGAGGGAGAAGAGAAGGAGAAAGGGGCAGAAAGCCTATTCAAAGAAATAATGGCTGAGAACTTCCCAAATCTGGTGAGAGAGATGGATCTTCAGGTGACAGAAGCCAATAGATCTCCAAACTTTATCAAGGCAAGAAGACCAACCCCACGGCATATAGTAGTGAAGCTAGCAAAAGTCAACGACAAGGAGAAAATACTAAGGACAGCCAGGCAAAAGAAACTAACCTACAAAGGAACCCCCATCAGGCTATCAACAGATTTCTCAGCAGAAACTTTACAGGCTAGAAGAGAGTGGAATGATATATTCAAAAATCTGAAGGGCAAAAACCTACAGCCAAGAATTCTCTACCCAGCGAAAATATCCTTCAAATACGATGGAGAAATAAAAACTTTCCCAGATAAACAAAAATTAAGGGAGTTCATTGCCACAAAACCTCCTCTTCAGGAAATCCTCAGGAAAGCCCTCACTCCTAAAAAATCAAACAAAGGAAAGGGGCTACAAAACCGAGAGCAGAGGAGATAAGTAGAAGGACAACAACAGAGAGTAGCAGCTCTTCATCAGAACAGATTAAACCATGGGACGAGAAACAAAGGAAATTGAAGAAAACCAGAAAACAAGACATAATATGGTAATGGTAGGCCCCCACATCTCAATAATCACTCTAAATGTAAATGGATTGAACTCCCCAATCAAAAGACACAGAGTGGCAGGATGGCTCAAAGAACAAGACCCAACATTATGCTGCCTCCAGGAAAACACACCTCAGCCCCAAAGACAAACACAGACTCAGAGTGAAGGGATGGAGAACAATACTCCAAGCTAATAATGAACAAAAGAAAGCAGGTGTTGCTATACTAATATCAGACAAGGTAGACTTTAAAGCAAAACAGATAAAGAAAGACAAAGAGGGACAGTATATAATGATCAAAGGGACTCTCCACCAAGAAGACATAACACTTATAAATATATACGCACCCAACACAGAAGCACCAAAATTTGTAAAGCAACTCTTAACAGAACTAAAAGAAGACATCAACAACAATACAATAATAGTAGGGGACCTCAACACACCATTAACACCAATGGACAGAGCATCCAGACAGAAAATCAACAAGGAAATAACAGAATTAAATGAAAAATTAGACCAGATGGACTTAATAGATATATATAGAACACTTCATCCAAAAACAGCAGGTTACACATTCTTCTCAAGTGTACATGGAACATTCTCAAGGACTGACCATATTTGGGGAAACAAAGCAAACATCAATAAATACAAGAGAGTTGAAATAATATCAAGCATCTTTTCTGATCATAATGCTATGAAACTAGAAATCAACTACAAGAAAAGAGCAGAGAAAGGTGCAAAAATGTGGAGACTAAACAACACGCTTCTGAACAAACAATGGATTATTGAAGAAATTAAAGAAGAAATCAAATATTATCTGGAGACAAATGAAAATGAGAACACGACATACCAAATCATTCGGGACGCAGCAAAAGCAGTCCTAAGAGGGAAATTCATCGCAATACAGGCTCACCTCACTAAACAAGAAAAAGCTCACATAAGCAACCTCAAACGACACCTAACAGAACTAGAAAAAGAAGAACAAACAAAGCCCAGAGTCAGTAGAAGGAGGGAAATAATAAAAATAAGAGCAGAAATAAACGATATTGAAACAAAAAAGACAGTAGAAAGGATCAATGAAACAAAGAGTTAGTTCTTCGAAAAAATTAACAAAATCGACAAACCTTTAGCCAGACTCACCAAGAAAAGAAGAGAGAAATCTCAAATAAATAAAATTAGGAATGAAAGAGGAGAAATCACAACAGATACCAATGAAATACAAGGGATCATAAGAGAATACTATGAAAAACGATATGCCAACCAATTGAACAACCTGGAAGAAATGGACAAATTCCTAGACTCCTACAACCTCCCCAAACTGAATCAGGAAGAAATGGAGAATTTGAATAGGCCAATCACAAGTAAGGAAATAGAAACGGTAATCAAAAACCTCCCCAAAAATAAGAGTCCAGGACCAGACGGCTTCTCTGGAATATTCTACCAAACATTCAAAGAAGACTTAATACCTATTCTTCTCAAACTATTCCAGAAAATTGAGGAAGATGGAGTACTCCCTAACACATTCTATGAAGCCAACATCACTCTGATCCCCAAACCTGACAAGGACAAACACAAAGAAGGAGAACTACAGGCCGACATCACTGATGAACATAGATGCAAAAATCCTCAACAAAATTCTGGCAAACTGAATACAGCAATACATCAAAAAGATTATACACCATGATCAAGTGGGATTTATACCAGGGACACAGGGATGGTTCAACATTCGCAAGTCAATCAATGTGATACACTGCATCAACAAAATGAAAAACAAAAACCACATGATCATCTCAATAGATGCAGAGAAAGCATTTGACAAGATCCAACACCCATTTATGATAAAAACCCTCAATAAAATGGGTATAGAAGGATAGTACCTCAACATGATAAAGGCCATATATCACAAATCCACAGCCAACATCATACTCAATGGGCAAAAACTGAAAGCCATCCCTCTGAGGACAGGAACAAGACAAGGGTGCCCACTTTCACCACTCCTATTCAACATAGTACTGGAGGTGTTGGCCAGAGCAATTTGGCAGGAAGAAGAAATAAAAGGAATCCAAATAGGTAATGAAGAGGTAAAACTCTCACTGTTTGCAGACGACATGATCTTATATATAGAAAACCCCAAAGAATCCATAGAAAAACTATTAGAAATAATCAACAACTACAGCAAAGTAGCAGGGTATAAAATCAACATACATAAATCAGTAGCATTTCTATACATTAACAATGAACTAACAGAAAAAGAACTCAAGAACTCAATCCCATTCACAATCGCAATGAAAAGAATAAAATACCTTGGGATAAACTTAACCAAGGAAGTGAAGGATCTATACAATGAAAACTACAAGACTTTCTTGAAAGAAATTGACAACGACATAAAGAGATGGAAAGACATTCCATGCACATGGATTGGAAGAATAAACATAGTTAAAATGTCCATACTACCTAAAGCAATCTACAGATTCAATGCTATCCCAATCAGAATCCCAAGAACATTCTTCACAGAAATTGAACAAAGAATCCTAAAATTCATATGGGGCAACAAAAGACCGCAAATTGCTAAAGCAATCCTGAGCAAGAAAAACAAAGCCGGCGGAATCACAATCCCCGATTTCAAAACATACTACATAGCTACAGTGATCAAAACAGCATGGTACTGGTACAAAAACAGGTCCACAGATGAATGGAACAGAATTGAAAGCCCAGAGATAAAACCACACATCTATGGACAGCTAATCTTCGACAAAGGAGCAGAGGGCCTATAATGGAGAAAAGAAAGTCTCTTCAACAAATGGTGCTGGGAAAACTGGACAGCCACATGCAAAAGATTGAAAATTGACCATTCATTTTCACCACACACCAAAATAAACTCAAAATGGATCAAAGACCTAAAGATTAGGCCTGAAACAATAAGTCTTCTAGAAGAGAATATAGGCAGTACACTCTTTGACATCAGTTTCAAAAGAATCTTTTCGGACACTATAACTCCTCAGTTGAGGGAAACAATAGAAAGAATAAACAAATGGGACTTCATCAGACTGAAGAGCTTCTTCAAGGCAAGGGAAAACAGGATTGAAACAAAAAAAACAGCTCACTAATTGGGAAAAAATATTTACAAGCCACTTATCCGACAAAGGGTTAATCTCCATAATATACAAAGAGCTCACGTGGCTTAACAACAAAAAAACCAACAACCCGATCAACAAATGGACAGAGGACATGAACAGACATTTCTCAAAAGAAGATATGAATACGGCCAATAGACACATGAAAAGATGTTCATCATCGCTAATCATCAGGGAAATGCAAATCAAAACTACACTAAGATATCACCTTACACCCGTTAGATTGGCAAAAACATCCAAAACCAAGAGTGGCAAATGTTGGAGAGGTTGTGGAGAAAAAGGAACCCTCATACACTGTTGGTGGGAATGCAAACTGGTACAGCCACTATGGAAAACAGTATGGAGATTTCTCAAAAAGTTAAAAATAGAAATACCCTATGACCCAGCCATCCCATTACTGGGTATCTATCCTAAGAACCTGAAATCAGAAATCCCAAGAGTCCCTTGCACCCCTATGTTCATCGCAGCATTATTTACAATAGCCAAGACGTGGAACCAACCTAAATGCCCAGAAACTGATGATTGGATAAAGAAGATATGGTATATATACACAATGGAATACTACTCAGCCATAAAAAAAGACAAAATTGGCCCATTCGTGGCAACGTGGATGGACCTCGAGGGTATTATGTTAAGCGAAATAAGCCAGTCAGAGAAAGACGAACTCTATATGACTCCACTCATAGGTGGAAGTTAACATATTGACAAGGAGAACTGATCGGTGGTTGCCAGGGAAAAGGGGGGGGGGGGGGGGGGGAGGGCACATAGTGGGAAGTGGTGTACTCACAACATGACTAACAATAATGTACAACTGAAATCTCACAAGGTTGTAGTCTATCATAACATTAATAAAAAGAAAACAGAAAAAAAACTGTAGCTTAATGTAAAATTATATTTAATAAAGATATCAAAAATAAGTGCCCATAACCTCAAAGTATCCCCCCAAAATGTTTAATTACCATGCTGATTTTAACATATGACCACGAATGCTTTGATACTCCTTTCTCTTAAGTATGAGATGAATCTAGTGAATTCTTTCCAACAAATGAGGTTTGCAAAGGGAAATTGTCACTTTACAGGGGAGCAACCTGGCTGATGTCACCTGAACCGGATGATCGAAGTTAACATCATCAGCCATAAATAATGTCGACATCAGGTGCCTCTTTTCCCTAAAGTTCATAATTCCAGCCTGTTCATGAGAAAACATCAGACAAATCCCAACTGAGAGAGTTTCTACAAAATACCTGACCAATACTCGTCAAAAGGCTCAAGGTCATAAAAAACTGAGAAGTGATCACAGATCGGAGGAGCTGAGGGAGACACAATAGCTAAACCAAGTATGGTATCCTGGGTTGGATCCTAAAACAGAAAAAGGGCAATAATGGAGAAAGAGACTGTAGTTTAGTTCATAGTATCATACTAATGTTAATTTCTCAGTTTTGATAAAAAATACCATGGTTATAAATGATGTTAACATTAGAGGCAGCTAAGTGAAGCATGTATGGGAACACCATCCAATCTTTGCAACTCTTCCATAAAACTAAAATTATTTTAAAATAACAAGTTTAAAATGTGAATGCCCATAATACTTTATTTTACTATTGTTATAACAAACCAAGACCATTTGTAATTAAACAAGAATATATAGATAGCACACACATGGGCAGATTATATATCTTTATTTTCTTTATGTTTGAGGACCTAGTATATTTTAAATTAAATTAACTAGGTGTATGTTGCAATGATCTTTAACACAACATGAATTATTAGAAAGTTTTACCCATTGGAGGATATTTAGCATTTAGATTTATTCTAACTGATAAGAGAGAGACTATAGACAAATGTAAGTGGATTTTTAATTTTTTCAATGTTCTGTTTAAGTATTATCTGTGGCCCCAGATGACCCAGCCCCCGCCCCGAACATTAGAATTGCTGGATACTTCAGTTTTCTTTTATTCCTGGCAGCATACTGAAACTTTTAATTTCTCCAAAAATGTTTTCATAAATACATGTATGACTCTTACTTTGGAATTGTATTAGTCCAAACTGACAAAAATCAATTAAGGAAGCCAAAAAATCTAAGTTAACAGAAAAGCACAATACAATCAACATTGAGACTAGAATGTGTCTGAGAAACTTTTTTTAATTCTACCTAGAAAATTCGCGTGGAATAATTTTACAGGACCATATAATTTGCAATATTGTATGCGATTCATAGAAACCAATTTTAAAAGACTTTAATTATTTACAAATAAATAATTTAGCTACAAATTTGTGCTCATATTTATATACTTTCAAATATCAATTTGGACAATGATAGATTATATAAGGAAATATAAGAAATTTAGACAATTTTACCCATTTCAGTCCTTGTTCAAAATCCAAACTTTTTCACTAACGTTTCACACTTACAACTTGATTCTGAATAGTAGTAATTCACTATCACCATGAGGATAAAAATGTATATATTCAAATATTTTAAACCCAAACCTATAAAATAATTCAATCAGCTAAATACGTTGTCTTAATTAGAAGTAGTAGAGAGCAAAATCAGCCACACTTTATTTTTTTCATTTAAAAGTTCCAGTAATAAAAGATTCTAGAATAGACAGGATTTTAATCTTGGAATCTTAAATCTAAGGTTAATTTTTCTTAAAAGTATGGCAATTAGAGCAGACTTTCCAGGCTTCCTTATCTCTAGCTAGAAATGGCTTCAACCCAGAGGAAAAAATGTTTTTAATGTATAAAACTTTTAGCCTTTTAATGACTATTGCTTTTTGACATGATGTTAGTTTTAATATATTTGTTTATTATCTCTAATTGAGCTTACACTAAACAAGCTTCTGCCTCTAGGTCAGATCCTTTTCTTCTTTTTCTCATCAGAATGTTCCTATAGAAAATCAGGATTATTAATTTAAAATAGAGCTCACATTCATCATAATAATTCTGGTTTGTTTTCCATAATTATATTTATCACATTTATTTTTCTCCACTAAATTTCAGTGTTTTACAAAATAAAAGTTTAAAAACTCAATAAAATATTTAATTTTCCACCTCAGAGGGAAGATTTTCTGATAGAAAATCATTTTATGATCCAGTTCTCTGCACACTGATTTCTTTAACTCAAGTAGTGCAATTGCATAGATCACATTTTTCCAAGCTCAGCTCTCTCAATAAGAATCCATCTTACCTGTAAGAACAAGATCAGCTAACACCTGCTCTGATAGAGGACCCAAAGGGGACTAGGAAGAGTGAGTCAAACAAACTTTTAATGTTACTAAAAAAAAGAAAGAAAGGAAGGAAAGGAAACACCAGAAATTTATATCAATACTTTGTTGATATCTTGATTACCCCTGGAGGGTAAATCCTGTATCTTAAAATTCCCTGGCCTCCCTTTCCTTGGCCATGAAGCATATATAAGAAGTGGTTCTAATAAATTTCAATGCACTTGGAGCCAGTGCTCAGGGATACCATTTTCATATAATGAATAACAAATTTAATCTTAAGATAATCTTAGTGTATTGAGAGATTGCAAGGTGGTTTTCCCGCACTCATCATATTTGTGTTATAACCACTTACTCCAGTCAAACTGTAGAATTTGTTGGGCACCACATAGAATATTAACGTCCAGAAATGTGCCTGTGTATTTTTCCACTTTATAAATCTGCTCAGGAATTGTGTGTCAATTGAGCATACCTATTTGTGTGTGTGTGCGTGTATTGGAAGGTGATATTTAATCAGAACCAAGAGTCTGAACAAGAAGTGCCTGGAGTTGAGACCTTAGGCAAGTTAGCCATAGATCAACACCTTCTCTTCCCTTTCTGGATGTCTATTTTCACCAACAGTCAAAAAGAGAAAACCTGCTCAGCCAGCTAGTGCTGGGCAGCTGCTTAAACATAACTTTATCTGTCCTCTGAGAACTCATTCTCCAGGGACAGAGTTCACTTTGAGAATCTAGTAACCAGAGTTACCCACAAGTGTCAGAAGATACTATTTTGGTCAGCAAGCAATTTTGGAATTCTTTCCTCTATGGCTTTATAAGCCAATTTGTTCCAAAATAAAAATTATCCAAGCACTCTATAACTATTTCATGCTTTAATCTGATTAATGTCTTAATCTATACAGATAAAAAGGCTGAGAGAACAATTGCTCCTCTTCTTTCATGATCTCACAGACTGTAGGTCAGAATCTTCATTCATAGACATGCAAGATCTTCTGACATTGCTTCTAAAACATAAGTTGCTCATTAAATAGACCTATATTCATATGTTTTTCTTTACCTAATTTCATAAGTCTAACAGATTCCACCACAGAAGGTATAAACTGAAATGGTTCTGGGCAAGGGACCTTTATTTAGATGGGAAGTCTCCATTCTAAGGATAGATCTATTCACTATCAGGTAGTACATTTTACAACTTATTTTTAAAAATCCTTCCCTATCTCAAGGTCAAAAAGACATTCCCCTATATTTTCTTCCAAGAGTTTTAAAGATTGCATTTGGATTTGCTTTTTGTTCATGCTGTGAGATGAGAAGTCATTTTCATTTTTAAAATAAATAAACTTTTTTATCTCAATATAGTGATCTGTTTGTCTCTCACTGTCTTTGCCAACACCACAATGTCTTAACTATTATGGATTTCTAGTAATTCCTAAGATTGCAGTATGTCAAGTCTCCTCTCTTTCCTCTTCTTCTGTCTAAGAATCTTGGTTATCCTAGGCCTTTTTTCATATCAATTTTAGAGTCAACTTGTCAAGTTCCATTTTTCATGGAACTTTCAATTAAAATTTTGGTCGAGACATCATAGAACCTATAAATCAGTTTGAAGAGAACTTATATCTTTAGGATTTGAAGTCTTTCATGTCACTTACGATTATATATTTAAAATAGCTACCATTTATTGATTGCTTTTTATGTGTCATTCACTTACCGTATTATATAATTTTATAATAACTCTATGCTACAGGAAATCTATACAGTTTTCAAAAGTGACAAAACTGAGTCTCAAAAATTATTTGTCCCAACTCACATGGCTGTGCAGTGTCAGAACAGAGATTTAATACTATGTCATTCTTGGTCCAAGTTCATGCTCTTAACAACTTTTCAATACTCTTTTCCCATATATTGTGAGAACTTCTAGCTAAAACCTTTATTATAAAGTGTTTCAGTAGCAGATTCCTGAAAAGAAGGAATGTGTGCTGTCCCACATAACCGCACCAAGCAAGAACACAGCACTGCTTATCACTAAAGTATTTGCTACTTTTTTTTTTTATGTACTCTGTAATCATTTGCAAGGGCTGCTGTAACAAAGCACCATAAGCTAGATGACTTAAATAAAGAAATTTGTTGTCTCACAGTTCCAGAGGCTGGAAGTACAAATCAAGGGGTCAGCAGTGTTGGTTGGTTATGAGAGAGATTCTGTTCCATGCCTCTTGCCCAGCTTCTGGTAGTTGCTGGCAATCTTTGACATTTTGAGCTTGTAGATGCATCACCTCCATCTCTGGCCTTCATCTTCATATGGCAATTTTCCTCCCATTTATAAGGGCATCAGTTATATTGAATTAAATGCCCATCTTACTCCAGGATGACCTTATCTTCTCTAAACTAATTACATGCAATGACCCTATATCCAAATAAGGTCATATTCTGAAGTACTAGGGGTTAGGACTTCAATACATGAATTTGGAGGGAGGCGGTTTACACACAATTCAACCCAATATGTGATCCTAGTAGTAAACTGGTGCTACTTAGAAGCCTTATAAATAAAGACAAGTTTGTAAAGTTGTACTAATTATTATATTCATTTCCAAAGTAGAGGTAAATGATCAATAAATAGGTCAGTCATTGGGGAAAAGTTTTAAAAAAGTCAGTGTTTTACAACTTTTTCATATGGAGTCACTCATGACACTTTAATCTTTGTCCTCTAAGTGATGTGTGGGACCAGTGAAAGCCCCTGAGTCAAAGGTAGGAGCTCTGTTTATGCTCCAGTCATGCTGCTTTGTTTTTAGTTTGCCCTCTGAGTCTCAAACAGGTTTCATAGAAATGACTGTACCTTTGTATCTAGTACCTAGCACAGCGCTCAGTATTGGGTGCTCAACAAATATCACTTGTTTGCTCTCACCAGGACTTCCCAAAGAAGAGTGCATGAATTACTTTGAGGAACACTAACATGTACCAGACCCTACTTATCACTTGGAGATGTGAAATGATGGGGACAACAGAAACTTATGCTATTTGAATTAGATGAAGCATTTTATGAACAAAATGTTACATACTCACCATTGTTTCTGACCATCTATTGACAGATTTCTTTTTTGAAAGGAGAGAGGGTTAAGGTAAAAGTCTTTCCTCTAGGAAATATACATACACACATACACACATATCTTTGTCTATCTGTCTATCCATCTATCTATCACCAAGACACTAAATCATAAACATCTGGTGTGTAGTAGGCGCTCTGTAAATATTTGAAGAAGGAAAAAAGAAGAGGCACAAGGAGAAAGAAGAGGAGGTAAAAGAAAGGAAAGGAAAGAGAAGAATAAGGAGGAAAGAGAGGGTAGAAGAAAGGAAGAGAGAGAGAGACAGACAATGTTAGGCTATCTGGGATCAAACCACCCTGTCACTGGTAAACAGAGTGGTAGGAGTTTACTTGTGACTAACACAACTTAGTCTGAGATTATTCCATAAAGATAAATTTGGTTCTCCCACCCATCAGCCACTACTGATTCACATGTTATGCAAGTTCTATGGGGATTCCCTTTATTTCATGTACACAGTCAAAAGGAGATTTTCCATATTTTATCTAACGTCTCTAGGCTTTTGAAGAAGAAGGGTTTTTTTTGTTGTCTGCCATCTTGCAAAACCAGAAGTTCATTTTTTACTCCCACTTCATTCTTTCAAAATATTTATTAAGCTCTTCACAGGTTTTTTTTTTTAAAGATTGGCCCTGAGTTTACATCTGTGGCCAATCTTTGTTTTTTCCTTCTTCTCCCCAAAGTGTGCCAGTACATAGTTGTATATTCTAGCTGTAGGTCCTTCCAGTTGTGCTATGTGGCACACCGCCTCAGCATGGCTTGAATAGCAATGCTAGGTCTGTGCCCAGGATCCGAACCTGCAAAACCCTGGGCTGCCAAAGCAGAGCACGTGAAGTTAACCACTTAGCCATGGGGCTGGCCCTCATAAGCTTTGCACAATTCTAAGCACTGTTGTACTATTGTAGATATCAGAGACACAAAAGTGAACAAAATAGGCAAATCCTTCCTAGTAGGGAATAATAATAACTAACAATAAACATGATAAATATGTAAATTATCAGGTACGGTAGAAGGTAATGAGTGCTACAGAAAAATCCCAAACAGAGCAAGGTAAGGAGGATGAGGAGTGTGACGATGAGCAAAAGGGCTCATCATTGGGGTGGATGGGCCTGACATACTGGATTCCACTAGTTTAAAAGAAGACATTTACCTTGGCTGAAATTCATATACCAGAATGTGTGAGCTATAGTTTATCCCTCACTATGGCCCCAGTAAAAAACTAACAGCTCAAGCTTTAGAGACTCAATTGACAAGCGTATTTTGTTGGTTAAATTACCCTCAGGTGCCAGGCCAGTGGCGCAGAGGTTAAGTTCGCACATTCTGCTTTGGTGGCCGAGGGTTTGCAGGTTCAGATCCTAGGTGCAGACATGGCACCGCTTGGCAAGCCATGCTGTGGCAGGCGTGACACATATTAAGTAGAGGAAGATGGGCACTGATGTTAGCTCAGGGCCAATCTCCCTCAGCAAAAAGAGGAGGATTGG